>NW_024349225.1:9610395-9612295 GCF_902729225.1 Pteropus medius
GGATGGAAAGAAGAGGCTGAGGGCGGGGCTGGGAGGGAGAGGGCGCAGAGAGCTGATGCGTGTGCCGGTGTGGTTTCTTCTTCCAGGAGGGAGCCTTCATACGAGGGGGCGGAGCGTGTGCGAGGTGGGCGGGGTCAGGAGGAGGAGCCCTGCGTGACCGCGGAGGAAGGCCTTGGGTCCCATGTGTGCATGGTTGGGAAGGAGAGGAACCGGAGCCGGACATTGCGGAAGGCGTTATCGCTCCTCTCCTGTTCCTGTAACCTGCTCCTCGGCACAGGTTCCCCATCAGGCTTTTAAATGGACCGCGGAGGTGAGCGTGTGGCTCTGTGCCCCGTCAGGAGTGATGGGACAGAGGCGGACAGCCCTGGGGCTCTGCTTTCCCTCTGCGGTTCATCATGTCTGAATTAAAAAGGGAATTGTTTGGACAAGCCTGGTAACCGAATGTTTTTCCAGCATTAGTGGGAGAGTTTAAAGAGCTCTCCTTGGATGGCAACGGCGTCTAACCACCGCGGGCTGAGCAGGGAGAGGAAATTCATGTGAGGACATTCACACAGCATCTTTCCTTTGCTGCCTTGGTTTCCTGCATTCAGATTGGCCTGCGGCATCTGTCCAAACCTCTGCCCGGCTTGAACCAACTCCGAAAATCATAAGGCCTGTTTGCACACTCCGATTTGGTCTGTTTCAGCAAGATTCTGAGTGAGCATGTGTTCACTTGGATGTGTGCACGTGTGCGTGTGTGTGCACACACAAGTGTAGAGCACCAGAGAGAGAGAGGAGCCTTGGGTGGGGGGAGTCTCCCAGCAGCAGTTGCTTTGGCAAAGAGATCAAGCAAAATGATCTGCACAAGTGTTGTGCTTCTTTCCGGAGGAGTGACGCGAAGCCGCAGGAGACCAGCTCTTGGGACAGTCCCAGCGGTTCCATCCCCAGGCTGCTTCCTGCAGAATGCACCAGGGGAAGCCAAAAAGAGTAAGACTTGACCAAGCCTGTGTCCTGTAGAAAAGAAATCACGTCGTTACTAGTTTGGGGTCTGTATGTTGGGAAGGGAGGGAGGAGACCCCGGCCCCCAACTCAGGGGGAGAAGTGCTGGAATTCTCGGGGCCTTGAAGCAGACCTCTCTGAGGCCGCAGTGCCGGCAGAGAAGGAGATGCTGGCGTGGAGCTGGAGAGAGGCCTGCTCTGCTGGAAGAGAAGGTGGGGCCAACGAAGAAAGAGATTGTTGTGGCCAAAAGCGGTTCTGGGTTCTGCTTGCTCCATTAACTCTGCGGAGGGAGGGCCTTGGTCCCAGCCAGTGCAGGTGTGAACACTCAAGTCATCACTTGGAAAATTGAGCCCTGGAGGCAGGAGCTGCCAGCTGCTCGGCAATGGGCTCTACCACCTTCCAAGTCCGGGCTGTGCCCGGAGTCCCTACTCTGCCCCCCTTGCCAGCAGGGAGCTCGGCTCCCCACCGCTGCCACCTCCCTCCAACCCTTTGCAGCTTCCCATGTAATTTGATGTAACAGGCCTCATAAAGTTTGATCGTGTTTGCTAGGACTGCAGACTGATGAGTGGAGTGAGCTCATGGTTCTGGTGGGGACATAGGTTGATGCGAGTCCCAGAGGGAGCTGCCTGCCTGGATGTTTTTGGGAATGGGAGGCATTTTAACAACCTCCAGATTTTTAAAGTGTAAAACCTGTCATGCCCTCAGCGGGCTATACAACCCGCTTCTCTGAATTCTTATGGCTCATTAGCTCCTTTTACAAGTTCAACCTCCTCTCTCCCCTGCTCCCCTCTCCTAGGGCCTTCGAGTCATCGTAAAACAAAATCTGTCTTGTCATTTCATTCCCTCGAAGCCTTGGGCCCATCCAGTGTTTCACTGTCCCTTCGGTCACTCTCCACCCTCCTAAGGTCTCCCGCATCCCTTC
>NW_024349225.1:9614661-9630499 GCF_902729225.1 Pteropus medius
TTCATTCAATTAATCAGTCAGTTAACATTTACTGAGCCCTTTTAAACAAGTGCTAGGAACAGAGATGAATAAAGCATAAACTCCCAGAAAGTCATGTATGTAAACGATTATATCTGTGACTGGAGAGTTATGGTGGACACCGAGCAGAGATTTCTACTCACTTTGAGGGGCAGGCAGTGGGTGGTTAGGGAGGGTTTTGGGGAGAAAGTGAGGGGAGAGATTAGATTTGAAAGAGAAGCAGGTGTTGCCTAGGCGAGCGGGTGCAGGGGACAGTGTCGTGCCCTTTTGTGAGCACACGGATGTGCATTCGATGAGTCGTGGACGAGAGAGACAGGAAGAAAGCACGAGACAGAGACGTGGGCCAGTGGCGTATCAGGAAAGGCTGCAGGTGTCACCGGGGAGTCTGAACTCCCCTCCGATTACTGGCCACAGCCCCAGACTCGGGGAGGTGACTAGCCGGGCTCTGCCGCCAGGTCTCTTCTTCTACTAAGCATTAGGGCTTTGTTGATTTTCGGATGGCAATGCCACCACCTCCTTCAAAGGCATACTCGGGTTGAAGTTTCAAGGACATTTCTCCCATGTGTTGAGTTTGTCTGCAATAAAAGAGGGGGGTGGGCAGTTTCCAGTTGGGTATTATATTCTCTTTGAGAAAGGCAGTTACGCTGGCAATGGCTGCAGATCCCCCAACACATTTTAAACAACAAGCATCCCCGCCCCAACGCCAAAAAAGAAAAAAAAGAAAACCTCTGTTCCCAAAGGCACCAGCCATATTTTCTCCCTATTGATGTCAGAGATTTTTATGGATGAAATGTTCCATAACTTTATTTCTCAAAGTCCCACCAAAATCGTGGCTTGGTTGTTTTCCCATCTGACACTGCGGCTTCGACAAGCCATTTCCTCCCTTAAGTCCCTTCTTAGCAGAATGACTCCAAAACAGGTTGCAGGGCTGAGGCCAGAAAAGACCCACTGAATAAACCTTTGTTCACTTTTACAACATCATTACAGGGGCCTCTGGAAATTCCACGATAAAGCTGGATTTTCAGAAGCCCTGAAGGAATTCTGTGTCCCTGGCCGCACACTCAGGGATGGCACCGCTGTCTCATTTCTGGATGTGTATTTTTTCATTTTTATTTTTTTAATGAGAACTCTGTCAAGCTTTTAGAGAAAGAAAAAAGCTTATTTCTGTTCTGGATAGTCTTTGACTAACTTGATTTTTGCCAGATAACAATGGAGACGTCAGTCTCTGTCACAAGATAGTTATTTTCCAAAGTAGAAGGGGACGATGAGTGAGGAAGAAAAGGATTTGTAGGTGAGAAGAACCAGGCTCCTGTCAGGTAGCAGGGACTTCACAGGTTGTCTCCTCTTATCAACCAGGGAGGCAGGTAACAGCATCCCCGTTTCACCAACGAGGGGATAGAAACTCAGATGATTTGAATAATTTGCCCAAGATCGCAGAGGTGGGAAGTAGCTGAACTGGGTTCTACAGGTCGGCACACAGGGAAATCTCCTAATTAGTATCTGTGGATTTGAAATTCTATGTGCAAAATTAGCTAGGAGAAGCGCAGGCCTTCTCTGATTAATTTGGGAGAGTGATTAATGAGAGGTGTTAAATTCAATAAAGAGAGTATGCCATCAGACTTTGAAAGTGCTTTTCTACCTCACAAAACCTTCAGAAGCTCTTGTTTCATAGGATGGAAGGACCAGAGGAAGTATGGATTTCTCAGGCGAAGAAGCTGTAGCTCGACAGGATCTGTCAGTGAATTAGTGACAGATGAAGGCAGGGGCACAGGCTCCCAGCACCTGAGGCAGAGGCCTTAACACTACATTTGTGCATCTCAAGCCTTGACGTGCTTCCAAATCCATACAGATTTCCAGATCCCGCCCCGAATGCACTGGATCAAACTCCCCAGGTGATTTTTTCTGACACTAGAGTTTGTGAACACATGTATGTTTTTTTTTTCCGGTCACTTAGACTTTGTAAGCTGGAAAACCTGCTCGCTCCCTTACACTGAGGTACAACTCCCCTGTGAACCCCTCTAGTCTATCTGTGTCTTCTAATCTAAAAGATGGTTCTAGAAGGAAGTGAACAAAATACCCCTCTTTCTCTCATTTTTAACAAGCTTCACTGTTAGCTAGTTCTTCCTCGTGTCTAACTATAACTTTTCTTTATTCTTTATTTCTTTATTTCCCTTTTATCCCAAGAAATAGAGGACATATGATCACCATCCCTGCGGTAACAACAGTCCCTATAATTGAAAGCAACTCTTATGTCTTTCTTCAGAATCCTGTGCCTCAGACTGAATGCTCTTAGCATCGGAATTATGAAATATTTTTAGACTGAGGCAGTTCTGAGTTATGGACCCCGAGGACAGCATCACAGAAAAGCTCCAAAGATATACTTTTTTTTTTTACCCCCCAATGTGACATTTTGAATAAACATTATTTAAGTTTCCCACTGATTTCACTTAAGAATGGAAACATGCATTTTCCATTTCCTCCTGTTGCCTTACATTTTATTTAAAAAATACCTAACCTAAAGTTATAAAGAATATAAAAGGAAACTAATTTTTCAAGTTCCTAATCATAATGATATACTACTTCGACAAATCAGTGAAAGTGATTGGACTTTTTTTTACCCATCGCTCAGTCAAGATGTATAGCTGCCCATTATCTCGGGGAAAAGGTTGGTCAGACAAATCACATTTTTTCTACCCTTTCGGTAGCTTTTTTTTTCCCCCTTAGAAGAAAGACAGTGCCAGTAAAATGTGGGAAAAACACCCTTTCTTCCTCCAATCCTCATATCTCCCTACCAAAAAAAAAAAAAAAACAGACTATTTCTTTTTTCAAATCCCTGGGAGGTAAAAATCCCTGGGACTTAAAAAGACGATTCATGTATGTATTTTCTTATGGCATAAAAGATCATAGAAATGCACTGGGGGGAGAAAACAGTTTGGGAGATGTGACGAGGTTACCAGGACGAAACAGAGGTTTCATGCATGATCAGACGGCTTTGACAAGACACTCTTCCCTTAGCACTTGGCTGATATTTACGCTCTCTTATTCTATGACACTTCCGGTGCTGTAGGGGACTCGGGACTCTCTCGGCTCTGTTGCGTATCCACAAAGTTTGTTAAGCATATGCAGTAGAGCTAGATCAATACTCAGCCAAATTCTAAGTTCTGAATCCAGTGAAAAACGAATAGCTAGCTGCCATTCAATTCCTTTCGTTCTGCTCTCTTATCTTGCTTTGTAGAAAAATGTAGACATTTAGAAATAAGCAACTAAAAAATAAAATTACTTGATAAGGTATTGAGGTCAGTGCGCTCTTCCTTCCTGGTGCTACCCAGGGACCTTTCATGGGCAGAATTATTCAGCAAAAAGACCCGAACACCCTGTGGAGAAGGAAGTAATGACATGAACACGTGGGTCTGGCATGCAAAGTGAGTGCCCGTCAGCAGGAAATATGTACAGACACGGTGCTTTATGACCCGTGGACAGCACTCTTCCCATTGCCAGCCAGCGTCGTCTGGAAAGGCCGTTCTGCCTGATGGCCTGAATGTCACAGACAGAAGAGCTTTTTTGTTCCTAAATGATCATTTCCTTACTCAAGGCTTTTTGGCCACCAATGCATAAAATCTGCAAAGGAAAAGAACAAACTATGTCTGGGAAAGACATCAATGACAACACCTTTCCCCGGCTCAGGGGACTGGGGCGGCGAAGGAAGACAAGACAGCCAGAGCCAACCCCTTTCCATCATAGCCAAACACAAATGTGGCTGCAGATGTCTTGGACGGCAACGGACATTTGGCTGAGAACTGCCCACGTCTGTTTCACAGTCAACCTCGCACATGCTCTGATAGGAACAATCAAATGCCCTTTTCTCCGCCCGACCCCGACCTGAGCACGTGCACGCTTAACAGATACTCTGCATGTGTGTGTGCGTGCATATGCGCACGCACACACACATACACACACACACACACACACACTCACACGCACTGCACCGAGCAGCTTGGATGTTCCAACACCCACTGCAGAAAACTTCCTGCAGGGCCGATGCTCAAACGTCCCTTCAGTCCAGTAAGTTCTCTCTCAGAGCCATGGTGACAGTATCACTACAGAAAGAGATGGGTAGCTCAAAAGCAGTTTCTTCAAAATATGACATCACTATGCCGTCGGGGCCGAGAATGCCCCGTCGGCTCAGGACAATACAAGGAGAGTCCGGCACCTTTCGACCGGAAACCGATGGGGGGTTGTTTTGCGGTGTCTCCTGCTCCAGGAAGTGCAACGTCCCGAATGTCCTCACGCACGTGTCCTCACAGAAGAATGCTCAGGCGGCGTTCCCAGAGGCTGGCCTAATAACGCAACACTTGCCTTCGGCCCCCTTACTTCCTTTTTTTGCTGGCACTCCTACTTTCCTGCCTTTCTCACCTTCTGTGTCGTTTCTGTCCAGGAGGAGACTCTCCCTCCTGAGACCTGATCTCGGGTTATTCCTGGGGGTTTCCAGGGGAATCTAACTTTCTGCTTGGTCTTCCACCAGCCTTACTGGAATCGAGTTAGCGATGGCTGGCAGTCATAGCGTATAGTGTCCTTCCCAGACGGCATCTATTCTTTTAAAGCCTTTGCTGATGGTCACGATCTGAAGAAAGGTCGAAGGTGGCCACACTAAGTATGAATTAGGCTCATAGATGCCCCCACGTAAGTGATCGGGGTCCTCATTTCTGCAAAGACCCCTGGATTCTAAAGACTTTTTTTTTTTTTTTTTTTTAAGAAGATGATCCCTGTGTGTAATTGCTCCTTTCAGTTCAATGTGACAAATGTTTTGCTTGTGGTGACAGACTCAGTACATCACTCACCCCCTCCAGGTACTATGGAGGAACTGGAGAAATACTCATTTTCTGCAGGGTGACTTTTGGTGCAAAGAAGACTTAGCTACACAGGAAATGGTCACATTGCAGCAGATAAAGGTTGTAATCGGACACTAAATTCTGATGCTGAGTCGATGATACTACATGAGTTCAAAGGGATAAGCCAATGTGGACGGCTGTTCTGAAGGGTGGAGTGGTTTTGGGGTTATCAGGCAGAAAGCGAAGGCCATTCAATGCACAGAGCTAACCTGAAGCAGGTACTCTGAGCCGTCTCTAAGTCCCAAGTGAGTGGCTGCCTCTTTTGAATTTGTTTTGCCCCTTTGGGAGGCTTCCAGGGTGTAGGTATGGCCAGATGCCATTTACCCATGTACAGGCCATCAAAATAGGCAGTGCTGGTCACCTTAAAGCCTGGCCCTCCAGGCACAGCATGAGTAAACACCTGTCAAAAACTTGAGAACTGAAACATTTCCAAGGAATCAAGTGCGTGAGGTCAAGGGATCGGCCCTGGGCTGGCTAGTTCGCTTTGCCTGTTTCGCTATGTGGGTTTGTGCGCTAGCCCTGGGCCAGCCGCTCCATGTCACTATAAGAAGCCTGGAACAAGACCATCGCTGGATTATGATAAATCTCTCAGCGCCATTAAAAAATCCACAGTTTAATACTGGCCGTGTTTACTGATGTGGTGTTGGCAAACTCAAAGCGTTTTTTTTTTTTTTGTCTGTTTGTTTTTGTTTTTATAGAACACATCACTAAAATATACTCATAGCAGTAGTACAGCAGAGTGGCTGGGTGCAGGCACTAGAGACAACTACCTGGGTTAAAACCCCAGCTCTGTCTCCTAGCTGCGTGATTTTGGACAAGATACTCAATATCGTTGTGCCTCAAGTGTTTTGTTTTTTTTTTTCAAATTCGGGAACATAGGGATGATGATCATAAGCCTTCCACAGGATCATTCTGAGGAATGGATGAGAGGGTATGTGAAGAAGGATTAGAAGAATGCCCTTGTATGTATCGGACATGCGGTAAATAACAAATCATCATGATGACGGTCATTATTGATCCAGAGCAGACCTTAGAGGGCATCTAGCTCAATCCTCTCATTTTACAAATAAGGAAACCGAATTCTTGGGTGGTAAAGTGACTTTCTAACAATTATGAATAAGATAGAACCAGCACCCTCGGCTTTCCACTCATAAAAGAAAAATTTACATTTATGTGTTATCTTAAGCATTAGCAAAGCACATTCACACGCATTATGCCCCATCTCTCCCTGTTAATCCATGTTGCTTCTGCTAACCGAGCTGCTAAGACATTTTTCAGGCACCCAAGGATAAGAGTTCCACGGGGAACGATTCGCAGCGAGTTCCGGAAAGAGGCACCCGTGAAATGAGACGAGGGAAGGGCACAGGGAGGGCATGTCACAACAGTACAGCAGACGGATGTGAGGCCTTTGGTGCTGTGGCAAAGTTATGTTCCATTATTAATTTGATGCTGGTTAAATTAGCCATTTTTATGAGCAGTACAGATAATTCCTTCAAGGGGAGCTGCACTATATTCCACGAGCCCAACTGTCCCAACAAGCTGTCGAGACAGAGCCTATGTCTCTTCACCAATTAGGAGCAGGTGACTAGAATGACATGAGGTGTGCTGCATTTCTTTTTACTAGAAGAATTTAGTCTGGTCTCTGGGAAATAGTATCTGCTTGTCTGCGGTCACTGGAAGCCTACCTCCCCCTCTACCCTTGTCCCTGCTTCCATCAGCCCACCCGCCACCGATGACTAACAAGCTGCTGTGACCCAGTCACATACTGGGGCGGGGGAGGGGGGGCTGTCCTTTGGACTGGGTGTATCTGTCTTGGACAGGCATCAAACTCTTTTAACAATTCTATTTTTCTTGAAGCAAGATGGAGAAAAGTATGTTTTATTAGAACTTCTCTGAGGGAGACCACTGTGTGTCGTGTGATAAATCACTTGGGTTGGTGGGTCAAGACTTCAAAATGCATGTTATATTAAATAACAAAAGCCCGACGGGGTATTCAGGTTAGGGGAGAATTATGTGGGACAACAGAGGAACAAAAGGCTGACACCGGGTGTGGGAATTCTGTCTGAGGACCACAGGAAGAGTATAGGAGAGTCCTTTGAAGGATTTTGCTTTGGGATATGGAATAAAGGTCTCCTTTTTGTTTTTCTTATGATTCTTCAGTAAAACCTATGAACAAACCCTGAACTGGATTTCTTTTGAAAGACAGTGAGGAGTCAGTATTGAGATGCAATCGGATAAAGACAAGATAAAAACATTCTACGTAGTTTATGGGAACCAGAGGGCAGGAGGAAAGCTGGGGGAAACGTGTGCTGAGGGGCCCACGCTGACCTGAGCAGCAGGAGACCGCTTCTTCCTACCGGAATAACTAGCTAATCCTTAGTAGGAATGGCCTTCCTTCCACTTCTGTAATTTCGGAAACATTTTTCTCTTTCCGTTCACTACGTGCGTGTTACGGACTGACATCGCATCCGTCCGAAGTGCACAGGTTGAAGCCTTAACCCCCAATGTGACCGTATTTGGAGATAGACAGGCGAGGGGGATGATTAAGGTCAGATGAAGTCATACGGGGCCCTCATCCGGCAGGACTGCTGACGGCAGAGGGTGCCCTCTCTTCGCACAGGCACCGAGGAAAGGCCACGTGAGAAGGCGGCTGCCTACCAGCCGGGAAGACGGGCCTCGCCGGGAACCACGCCTGCTGGTGGCCTGGCCTTCCAGCCGCCAGACTGTGAGAAACACATTTCTGCTGTCTGGGCCGCCCGGGCTGTGGCGTTATGTGACGCAGCCCGGGCAGACTAAGGCCGTGCGTGGTTCCACTGGAAGAACACCGTCTTCCTCACTGTTGGACATGGCTTTATGTTCATGTTTTCCCGCCTGTCCTTTTACCTCGAATGTGGTACCGGTCCGTGCCCCAGCTCTTCCGGAAAGACAGGCCGCATATACGACGCCCCTTCAGCGGGCGGAAGGGGCTGGTGTTCACATGTGCTGTGGTTCTACTGTCCCTCAGTGGTCATATCGGTCAGAGTGTAACCGGAGAAGCAGAACCAGTGGGAGGGACACGTGCATGTGTGCGTGTGCGTGCGCGTGTGCGTGTGTATATGTAATGTATACATTACAAGGAGCGGGTTTCCGCAGTTGCAGGAGCTGGCAGCTTCGTCATGTCATCCTGAAGTCCCCAGGGCTGTCAGGAAGGAAGGGGGGGTGGGGGGCCTGCAGGTCCGGCTGCTCCTTCATGCCAGTGAGGTGGGTCAGCAGATCTGCAACCCTGAGGTGAGCACAGAGATCTCAGAACGAAGACATATTTTACAGTTTCCTTTCTCGCTTGTAATCTTTGATATTCACGGAGTGCCGGGTCCCTTTTTAAAAGGCTTCCACCCAATGAAGTCAGGCCCATCCGGGATAATCTCTCTTTTGATTAACTCGACATCAACTGATTTGAGACTTCAGTTGCATCTGAAAAATCCCTTCACCGTAGCATCTCCTCACAGAACTAGCAGAAAGTGTGTGGATATTACAAAATGGCAGCTGTCTCACTTCTTTGATGCTCAAGTTCCCCTGAATCTCCCTCGTAGCCCACCCTAAAGCCCACTAGAAAAGGGCTTCTGGGGAAGTAGTTTAGCTTAGCCAGGTTGACAGAAAGCCGTCAGTGTTCTGTGCTGAAGGGTCTTCCTTATCCACTCTAATGATTTTTATCCCACAACGTTTCTGGGGCTGGTCGATCAAAAAAATCTCTGTTCATGGAAAAGACCGCCAAGCTTTAGAAAGACACCTTTTCCTTTTCTATTCTTCCTTTCGTTATTTTCCTTGGGTTTAAATCCTGTCTGGTTTCACCATGATGAGGTCTTTGCTCTGTTGGCTGCATGTCCTAGGAAGGAAGGATCTACATCCTTGTCTTTGTGCTTTGCTTTGTTATAGTTCCGGTTATACACGGGGGTGGGACAATGGCTCTACCACTTAGAAGCGGAATGAAGATGGAACAGTCCCTTACTTCTCCAGGGCTCAAAAAACAGTGACCCCTTAGGGTTGTTCTGTAGGTTAAATGACCAGATAAAGGTAAAACACTACTGGCTGCATGCTGTAGGACTTGGATAAATGATAACGCATTATAATCATTATCATCTCAATATTATTCTTTATGACTTTCTCAAAGTCTTTAAAGATCATCACAGCATAAGTTCTTTACCCAAACCCAGAACTGTGAATTTATAACAGTTGATTTGCTCCTCACCCCACCAAGAGTCATCTCAAGTTCCTAGTTACTTGAAGGCATTCGTAAAGAAGGGCTTCTAATTGACATCAGCCCTTTATCATTTTCTCGGAGATATTGCCTACAGCATTTGCTGCAGCAGTGATAAATATAATAATGATAATTCCACAAAACCTCAGTGTGTGCTAAAGGATCCAGTGACAATCTGAACAGCAGGAGAGAAAGTTTCTTCCTGCCAATTAATGGGAGCCAAGTCTAATTTGCCACCTGCACAGTACTTTTGAACCTGTCAGAGAAGAAGGAAACCATTGAACCTTCATCATGTCACGAGTCTTCTTCGGGACTGCTCTCTAAAGCAAATGAAAATAGCACTTGTTAGAGTAAAAAACAGAAGACCTATGGCAGCCCCTCATGTTCCTTTCTTGGGTAGAAGCAAAGTCCATCATTGTCAGTGAGGAGATGGCCTCGAAGCCTGCTGGACCTGCACACTCATCTCCTGATGCTGGAGAATGAATATTCCCTTAAGCTCGTTAGACGAGTTTAGAGTGCAAAGTCATTCAATTCTCCTGTGACTTACGAGTCAAAGGACATTATAAACATAAAAAAGAGTTCCACTGTTTCAAAGTCCTAAATCTGAGAAAACTCTCTAAAAAGTCAAGATAAGTCCCAGGTTAAGAAGACAAGACTTCTGAGATGGGGGGGTTCCTTTGTCTTTTCTCATCCACCGGAACAACAGTACAAATATCTACACAAGCTTCTGTCAGCATGTTCCTCGTTAAACACACAAATGAAAACAGAACAAACCCACAGTCCTTTCCCGGTAGTATTTACTAATACTTCAAAATTGTTAAATTTCTTGTCATTTGGCACTTGGCTTACAATTAGGGATACAGTCCCTGAATGAAAGTGTGTAGCTTATTCATTCGGTAATTCATTAATTCAGCATATATTTGGTAGACCTCTCATGTGCCAGAATGTTGCAAGACGAAACTGCTTACCCTGGAAATTGTGCCTTAAATGAAGACGAAGGTATATTTATTGCTACTTTTACATAAAAACTTTATACTATCAACTTCTAATTTATTGATGACGCACCTAATTAGAAAGAATAAGCTCTGATAGAACATTTCTCAAAATTATGGTAATCTAATTTTCGTCTCATCCTCACGCCTTGATTAAAATTATCTCCTCCTTTGTTATGAGCTCTGAACACCCTCACGGTGTCGCTCACAGAACAGGTACATCACTTTGGAGCCTTTTAGCCACGGCAGCCCCTCTGGGGGGCTTTCCTTGGCTACCGGGGACTTCTTTTCCTTCGTCCTAGTTGTTTTTGATCTGGTCACCCTGTTTGGGGTTTAGAGGCAGGTGCTTGGCTCAGGAGCACCCCAATGCCCTCTCTGCCCTCACTCGTCCCCATCTCATAATGAAGAAGGGATGGTAGAAACGGACCTAGTTTAAGGAGATTTATTGAGCCAAGGCCTGAGACATCTCTCTGTCTCTTTGGGGATATTTCTTCTGAGGTCCTCTTTTTGGTAGGATGTCAGTTAGAGTCTGGGACTGCATCAAGAAGGCCTGGAGTGTGTGGCTTACACGAGTTCTGGTCGAGGCACTGGGGGTACTTAGAATCTCACTCCTTGGGCGTTGCACAGAGCAGAGTAGTTGAGGAAAGACAAAATCCTGAGTTCTGATTCTGTCTCTAATTATGTATTCCCAGCAACCCAACTGCTTTTCAATTGGGGGACACATTTCTTTTGTCTTTTAAATTTCTGAGTCTCAGCTCTACTTTTTTTTTTTTTTTTTTTTTTTTGATACCCCTGTGTCTTCTCTCCTATAGGTTAGGCTGACACAGAACGAGCGAGAATAGCCACGTAACCGAGCCTAAGACCACTCCCCCTGCAATTACAACAGTTTTCTCTGATATATACACATCAGAGAAAATATATATATATTTTTTTCCTTAAGAAGTCCTTCAAGTTTTTGTCTTTCGAGTTAATATTTTATTCATAATTGGTGACTCAGTTTACCTCTAGCAACAGCTTTAGCTTAAGCATATCATCAGACAGACTTTCTTCTTCTAAGATGATTTTGTTTTCCATAAGCTTTTATCTCTTACCACAGGACATTTCCCAACAAGATTTATAACCAGGAGACTTCATGAGTCTTAATAAATGGGAGACAAAGTACTTTTGTCAGGTCAAACTGTCATGATAGGGACATTTTGTGGGACCGAGGCATTTATTACAGGATTATCTTTCAGTTTTTACACACACACATGTATACATGTGTAGATATGCATGTATATATATACATATATAATAACACATAAGCAAATATAAATATTGCTTTGGCCTGTCTATAACATTGGACATAACATAGACATAATAGAAATACGCTCAGTTCACAAGATATTAGGATGAAAAAATGAAGATTAAGGTAAAAAAGGAAAGATAATTGAAAATATTTGTCTTGCTACATCTTTTATTCATGTGCAGAACATGAGCACGGCCAGTAGCTTAGGACGTTCTTAGGCTACCTGGGCATCACTGGATATTCCTTATGAGACATTTGTGTATTAAATCAGAATCCTCCATACTAGCATTCATTTAAGCCTCTGGGCTGCCCAGGTCCAAGGAAGCTCGGGGTAAAAAGAATAAGAATTTTCTGAAATCCACATAAATCTACTGGGAAGTCAGTCTGTCACTAGACCACACCTCTTAGAAAGTAAAGAAAACACCCCAAATTAACTATATTCTAATTAGGAACACCACTCGCAATTAGATATATAATTTTCTATCTTCAAAGGCCATTTACAGCTCTGCCTAAAGTTTCATATATATCATATGTGTGTGTATGTGTGTGTACATATACATACATACATATATATACACATATACATATACATATAGATATGTATACATATATGATTCATAGGCAGAGGCTTTTAAGACAATGAGTCATGAACCTCCATAAACTCTACATCTCATACATCTCTTAGTTCTAGAAAAGTCGAGAATGACTTTGAACTACCTAAGAGCCTATAGGTCAAGAACGGTTAGGCCCAACTCGAAATCTCCTGAGAACAAAAACCTCCCATGATTCGCTTTGTCCCTCGTCCCTTGGTCCTGGTGGGATCGTCTAAGACAGATGGCCACAGAGACTTCCGAGTCCCGATGGAGCCATTTGACCTCATTAGCACCTTCCACCTGCAGAGTTGCGCTCACAAACCCTTCAAGAGACAGCACAGGATCTTCCTGGAACCGTGGTTAAAAATTCCAGGGAAGCCACCTCGACTGAGGATGAGGATTACTTCTATTAAAATATAGATGTAGTGTCTTCATGACTTTTTAAACTCTTTAAAGATGTATAGACGTTATTTTTTAAATGCAAAGTGCTGTGAAGCCATGAAGGAGAAATCCCAGGGAAATCTGATTGATCTCCAGTTGGCGGAGGTGCCGAGAGGCAGCGGTGTGACTCTCGTTGGATGGAGAGACAGAATCAAGGACAGAGTGGACACAGAAGGAGTAAAAAGCTGCCAGCCTTTCCAGTTGGACCTGCATCTACAATTTACTCCACAGACACCCCGAAAAGAGAGCGAAGAAGGAGCTGGACCACATAACTCAAGCTTTTCTCTGGAACCTACTAATCAAAGAAGTTGTTCCCTTTCCCCCAGGGCTCCGAGGCCGGATGCCTGCTTGCATGGCAGTCCCTTCATTTGGAAATGTGAAGCCTACTAGGTGGTTCCTCTTAACAGGTACCTAGGTTGGTGCCTAACTGTGCGTTTAAGGACGGGAAGAGATAAGATGCCGCAGTGGAATGGACGGGACTGTGGCTTTCGGTGGGAGAAATCCCCCATAGTCCTCGCCGATATTTTTTTCCTATTAGATGGTGCCGGCCAACGGCACCCATCACAGATCGTGGCAGAGATGGTAGGGTTCTCTTTGGTTTTAATCACAGTTATCACTAAACTGGACTTACAAGCGAGACGTGCTGTCCGCCAGGATGGATGCTAGGCTAATGTCTTAGCTGATTTCTAGGCCGTTTAACTGATGCTAGCCTGGTTATGCGCATGCAGATATGTGCCTGGCCCATGTCCATTCCCCGACCTGTCCATGAGTATGTAAACCTCATTGGCTGCTTTTCTATCTATCCACAGGCTCTGGTTCCATTATAGAAATTCAAATTTTGTTTTGTTTTGTGTTGCTGCTTGACTCACTGATTAATAAGGTTAAGAACGAAACTATCCAACATTGTTGGACTCAGACCAGGGAGCAAAGGTACCTCTTTCCTATTTCATCCGGCACCTCTGTCCTCCTTTTCTAAGCATCGCAGTTGCTGGAAAACCATCTGCACAGAAGGGGAAAAATCCCAGTTAGAGCACAAGGAGCCCTTTGTCCTCTGGGAAAGCAGGCCGGCCTCGGTCCGCTTCTCACACTGAAATCCTGCTTAGCCCGGTGTTTGCTCTCGTGTCCCCGGAGACCCGCTAGCGGTGCATTTCTGGGCGTTCGCGGCCAGCAGGAGTGAGGTCGCCCAGGTCCAGAAGCTCCAGCCCACCGAAGGTTGAACTGCAGCTCAGGCAACGCGAGGCCCCTTCTCAGGAGGCGCTTGGGGACAGCGCCGTGACTAGAGGAACTGTGTCATCCAGTCACAAATGGCCCTTTGCTGGATACTGCCTTCAGTAAGACAGTTTCAGTTCTGTATTCGAAAACATTTTAATTTTGACAAGAAGCACACGGTTCAGAAAGTTCAAGTGGTCCTAGGAGGTTGACAGTCAAAGCCTCGATCCCCTGCTGAAGCCCCACGTCTCAGTCCCCAGAGGCACCCTCAGTCAGCGCATCCTTCCTTTGGTGCTTACCTCAATAATTTTAAATGGCATGCCTGTGTTTTGAAATTTTAGGCACAATCGATTGGTTTTCCTACTATGAAAAAGTAAGATTTGGCTCTTGGATGCACACATACACATGTGCTCAAGTGCACGTGTGCACACACACCCACACACACGACTTCTCTGCCCCCCTTTCTCCTGCTATTGTTACATCACCTTTTTTCTTGGGATCCGCATGCATTGTTTACATTACTGTGAGGGTATAAATAAGATAGTTACACTGCCAAGTCACGCGGAGCAGTATGCTTTTTTTTCCTCCCTCTACAATTTTCCCCCGAAGTAAATAATGCCTAAATTTTCTTTTCACTCATTTATGCATGCAACTATCTTTAATTCATCTCCAAACCAGATCTCCTCTCAATGGCTTCAAAACACTGGGGAGTGTTTGCCATATAAAACTAATATATTAGTTTCCTTAGTTTCCTTTCCTTTCTTAGAAGCATCCCTCCTGGAGCCTTCATCCCGTCTCGCCGTGTGATGGTTGTCCCTGGTCTGCTTCCAGCTGCCCTCCTGGCATCTTCTTTGGCTTCCGGGACACTCGGCAGTCACACTGTCCTCCACGGTAGGGTCCCTGATTTCCTAGGTCCCTCTTCTTCCTCCTTGATTTACTTTTTAGATCTTCCAGTAGCTTTCCGAAACATGCTGCACGCATGACTTGGAGATAAATTTTAGATAACTTTTATATCTGAAAATAATCTTTTTTTTTTTTTTTTTTTTAGTCTAATAAATGGAGCACAAAAATGGTTTTCCCTCCAAATCTTGAAGTCATCTATCCTTTGTTGTCTAGCTTCCGAGGTGACTATTGAAAAAGTCTCAGGTGGATTTTACCCTAATTAAAATTTTTTTCATTTATTATTTTTTTTTTCCTATAGAAAGCTTTCAAAATTTTGTCACTTTCCTAGCATCCTGAGATTTCATAATTCTGGACTTTTCTCACTGCAGGCTTTGGTTTCAGCCTTCTCCGACACGCTAAGTTTATTACCACTCATTCCTCTAATCTCTAGTGCTAAAATTTTGTGGCTGTTTTCTCCATTTCTTTTTCTTTTCTTGACCCTTCTAAGTGTATACAGCTTTAAAAAAAAACATTCTTTTTATTGTCCTATTTGTGGGGAGGTGCAGAGATACACCGGTGTGTTTATCTGCAGCTCTTTATGATTACACTTCTCACTGCCTTTCTCGTGATTCTGGCTTCTGCATGGTGAACCGTAAACCATGGGGGCCACCAGCCAGATAATTAATAACGAGACTCCCTTGATTGGTGAAGATACCACTGCCGGTCGTTAGTAAGGGGTTTGAGCTCCGAGTCTAGAGAGGGGGTTTTCCTGATCTGCCCACCAGGTCCCGGGGTGTGGTCAGCACTCACGTTTGTGGACTAGCCGGCAAGGCTCGAGTGGGCGGTGCGTTTTCCCGTGAGTGCCCTTCACTGGCTGTGTCACCCTGGACAAGCAACACTTCTGATTTCAGCCTTCCCTTGTGCAGAAAACACATCTCTGCTTCTAAGTTTTGTGTCAGACGTAGGCACTGTAAACTGTAAAGCGCTGTGCAAATAACGAGGAACATTATATTTTAGTCGTTCCTTCTTCTTGATTCCCAAACACATCAGTCGGTGCCCATTTATTTCACAGCACAAACCACGCTGGAGTTAAATTTATATTTTCCTGCCCTTCTCCCACGTTAGACTGAATGGCTTCTGTGACAGGTGTATTGGCCACAATTTACTTCGCTTGGTATCATCAAATCCTAGTGCCAGGCATGGTCCATAATAGATATTTACTAAAATGTTGGCTGAATAAAGAGGAGACGGAGCCATCTGCACCAGGATTAAATCCATAATCTTGACCAATT
>NW_024349225.1:9630510-9711385 GCF_902729225.1 Pteropus medius
GCTTCTAATTGACATCAGCCCTTTATCATTTTCTCGGAGATATTGCCTACAGCATTTGCTGCAGCAGTGATAAATATAATAATGATAATTCCACAAAACCTCAGTGTGTGCTAAAGGATCCAGTGACAATCTGAACAGCAGGAGAGAAAGTTTCTTCCTGCCAATTAATGGGAGCCAAGTCTAATTTGCCACCTGCACAGTACTTTTGAACCTGTCAGAGAAGAAGGAAACCATTGAACCTTCATCATGTCACGAGTCTTCTTCGGGACTGCTCTCTAAAGCAAATGAAAATAGCACTTGTTAGAGTAAAAAACAGAAGACCTATGGCAGCCCCTCATGTTCCTTTCTTGGGTAGAAGCAAAGTCCATCATTGTCAGTGAGGAGATGGCCTCGAAGCCTGCTGGACCTGCACACTCATCTCCTGATGCTGGAGAGTGAATATTCCCTTAAGCTCTTTAGACGAGTTTAGAGAGCAAAGTCATTCAATTCTCCTGTGACTTACGAGTCAAAGGACATTATAAACATAAAAAAGAGTTCCACTGTTTCAAAGTCCTAAATCTGAGAAAACTCTCTAAAAAGTCAAGATAAGTCCCAGGTTAAGAAGACAGGACTTCTGAGATGGGGGGTTCCTTTGTCTTTTCTCATCCACCGGAACAACAGTACAAATATCTACACAAGCTTCTGTCAGCATGTTCCTCGTTAAACACACAAATGAAAACAGAACAAACCCACAGTCCTTTCCCGGTAGTATTTACTAATACTTCAAAATTGTTAAATTTCTTGTCATCTGGCACTTGGCTTACAATTAGGGATACAGTCCCTGAATGAAAGTGTGTAGCTTATTCATTCGGTAATTCATTAATTCAGCATATATTTGGTAGACCTCCCATGTGCCAGAATGTTGCAAGACGAAACTGCTTACCCTGGAAATTGTGCCTTAAATGAAGACGAAGGTATATTTATTGCTGCTTTTACATAAAAACTTTATACTATCAACTTCTAATTTATTGATGACGCACCTAATTAGAAAGAATAAGCTCTGATAGAACATTTCTCAAAATTATGGTAATCTAATTTTCGTCTCATCCTCACGCCTTGATTAAAATTATCTCCTCCTTTGTTATGAGCTCTGAACACCCTCACGGTGTCGCTCACAGAACAGGTACATCACTTTGGAGCCTTTTAGCCACGGCAGCCCCTCTGGGGGGCTTTCCTTGGCTACCGGGGACTTCTTTTCCTTCGTCCTAGTTGTTTTTGATCTGGTCACCCTGTTTGGGGTTTAGAGGCAGGTGCTTGGCTCAGGAGCACCCCAATGCCCTCTCTGCCCTCACTCGTCCCCATCTCATAATGAAGAAGGGATGGTAGAAACGGACCTAGTTTAAGGAGATTTATTGAGCCAAGGCCTGAGACATCTCTCTGTCTCTTTGGGGATATTTCTTCTGAGGTCCTCTTTTTGGTAGGATGTCAGTTAGAGTCTGGGACTGCATCAAGAAGGCCTGGAGTGTGTGGCTTACACGAGTTCTGGTCGAGGCACTGGGGGTACTTAGAATCTCACTCCTTGGGCGTTGCACAGAGCAGAGTAGTTGAGGAAAGACAAAATCCTGAGTTCTGATTCTGTCTCTAATTATGTATTCCCAGCAACCCAACTGCTTTTCAATTGGGGGACACATTTCTTTTGTCTTTTAAATTTCTGAGTCTCAGCTCTACTTTTTTTTTTTGATACCCCTGTGTCTTCTCTCCTATAGGTTAGGCTGACACAGAACGAGCGAGAATAGCCACGTAACTGAGCCTAAGACCACTTCCCCTGCAATTACAACAGTTTTCTCTGATATATACACATCAGAGAAAATATATATATATTTTTTTCCTTAAGAAGTCCTTCAAGTTTTTGTCTTTTGAGTTAATATTTTATTCATAATCGGTGACTCAGTTTACCTCTAGCAACAGCTTTAGCTTAAGCATATCATCAGACAGACTTTCTTCTTCTAAGATGATTTTGTTTTCCATAAGCTTTTATCTCTTACCACAGGACATTTCCCAACAAGATTTATAACCAGGAGACTTCATGAGTCTTAATAAATGGGAGACAAAGTACTTTTGTCAGGTCAAACTGTCATGATAGGGACATTTTGTGGGACCAAGGCATTTATTACAGGATTATCTTTCAGTTTTTACACACACACATGTATACATGTGTAGATATGCATGTATATATATACATATATAATAACACATAAGCAAATATAAATATTGCTTTGGCCTGTCTATAACATTGGACATAACATAGACATAATAGAAATACGCTCAGTTCACAAGATATTAGGATGAAAAAATGAAGATTAAGGTAAAAAAGGAAAGATAATTGAAAATATTTGTCTTGCTACATCTTTTATTCATGTGCAGAACATGAGCACGGCCAGTAGCTTAGGACGTTCTTAGGCTACCTGGGCATCACTGGATATTCCTTATGAGACATTTGTGTATTAAATCAGAATCCTCCATACTAGCATTCATTTAAGCCTCTGGGCTGCCCAGGTCCAAGGAAGCTCGGGGTAAAAAGAATAAGAATTTTCTGAAATCCACATAAATCTACTGGGAAGTCAGTCTGTCACTAGACCACACCTCTTAGAAAGTAAAGAAAACACCCCAAATTAACTATATTCTAATTAGGAACACCACTCGCAATTAGATATATAATTTTCTATCTTCAAAGGCCATTTACAGCTCTGCCTAAAGTTTCATATATATCATATGTGTGTGTATGTGTGTGTACATATACATACATACATATATATACACATATACATATACATATAGATATGTATACATATATGATTCATAGGCAGAGGCTTTTAAGACAATGAGTCATGAACCTCCATAAACTCTACATCTCATACATCTCTTAGTTCTAGAAAAGTCGAGAATGACTTTGAACTACCTAAGAGCCTATAGGTCAAGAACGGTTAGGCCCAACTCGAAATCTCCTGAGAACAAAAACCTCCCATGATTCGCTTTGTCCCTCGTCCCTTGGTCCTGGTGGGATCGTCTAAGACAGATGGCCACAGAGACTTCCGAGTCCCGATGGAGCCATTTGACCTCATTAGCACCTTCCACCTGCAGAGTTGCGCTCACAAACCCTTCAAGAGACAGCACAGGATCTTCCTGGATCTGTGGTTAAAAATTCCAGGGAAGCCACCTCGACTGAGGATGAGGATTACTTCTATTAAAATATAGATGTAGTGTCTTCATGACTTTTTAAACTCTTTAAAGATGTATAGACGTTATTTTTTAAATGCAAAGTGCTGTGAAGCCATGAAGGAGAAATCCCAGGGAAATCTGATTGATCTCCAGTTGGCGGAGGTGCCGAGAGGCAGCGGTGTGACTCTCGTTGGATGGAGAGACAGAATCGAGGACAGAGTGGACACAGAAGGAGTAAAAAGCTGCCAGCCTTTCCAGTTGGACCTGCATCTACAATTTACTCCACAGACACCCCGAAAAGAGAGCGAAGAAGGAGCTGGACCACATAACTCAAGCTTTTCTCTGGAACCTACTAATCAAAGAAGTTGTTCCCTTTCCCCCAGGGCTCCGAGGCCGGATGCCTGCTTGCATGGCAGTCCCTTCATTTGGAAATGTGAAGCCTACTAGGTGGTTCCTCTTAACAGGTACCTAGGTTGGTGCCTAACTGTGCGTTTAAGGAAGGGAAGAGATAAGATGCCGCAGTGGAATGGACGGGACTGTGGCTTTCGGTGGGAGAAATCCCCCATAGTCCTCGCCGATATTTTTTTCCTATTAGATGGTGCCGGCCAACGGCGCCCATCGTGGCAGAGATGGTAGGGTTCTCTTTGGTTTTAATCACAGTTATCACTAAACTGGACTTACAAGCGAGACGTGCTGTCCGCCAGGATGGATGCTAGGCTAATGTCTTAGCTGATTTCTAGGCCGTTTAACTGATGCTAGCCTGGTTATGCGCATGCAGATATGTGCCTGGCCCATGTCCATTCCCCGACCTGTCCATGAGTATGTAAACCTCATTGGCTGCTTTTCTATCTATCCACAGGCTCTGGTTCCATTATAGAAATTCAAATTTTGTTTTGTTTTGTGTTGCTGCTTGACTCACTGATTAATAAGGTTAAGAACGAAACTATCCAACATTGTTGGACTCAGACCAGGGAGCAAAGGTACCTCTTTCCTATTTCATCCGGCACCTCTGTCCTCCTTTTCTAAGCATCGCAGTTGCTGGAAAACCATCTGCACAGAAGGGGAAAAATCCCAGTTAGAGCACAAGGAGCCCTTTGTCCTCTGGGAAAGCAGGCCGGCCTCGGTCCGCTTCTCACACTGAAATCCTGCTTAGCCCGTGTTTGCTCTCGTGTCCCCGGAGACCCGCTAGCGGTGCATTTCTGGGCGTTCGCGGCCAGCAGGAGTGAGGTCGCCCAGGTCCAGAAGCTCCAGCCCATCGAAGGTTGAACTGCAGCTCAGGCAACGCGAGGCCCCTTCTCGAGAGGCGCTTGGGGACAGCGCCGTGACTAGAGGAACTGTGTCATCCAGTCACAAATGGCCCTTTGCTGGATACTGCCTTCAGTAAGACAGTTTCAGTTCTGTATTCAAAAACATTTTAATTTTGACAAGAAGTACACGGTTCAGAAAGTTCAAGTGGTCCTAGGAGGTTGACAGTCAAAGCCTCGATCCCCTGCTGAAGCCCGGCGTCTCAGTCCCCAGAGGCACCCTCAGTCAGCGCATCCTTCCTTTGGTGCTTACCTCAATAATTTTAAATGGCATGCCTGTGTTTTGAAATTTTAGGCACAATCGATTGGTTTTCCTACTATAAAAAAGTAAGATTTGGCTCTTGGATGCACACATACACGTGTGCTCAAGTGCGCGTGTGCACACACACCCACACACACGACTTCTCTGCCCTCCTTTCTCCTGCTATTGTTACATCACCTTTTTTCTTGGGATCCGCATGCATTGTTTACATTACTGTGAGGGTATAAATAAGATAGTTACACTGCCAAGTCACGCGGAGCAGTATGCTTTTTTTTCCTCCCTCTACAATTTTCCCCCGAAGTAAATAATGCCTAAATTTTCTTTTCACTCATTTATGCATGCAACTATCTTTAATTCATCTCCAAACCAGATCTCCTCTCAATGGCTTCAAAACACTGGGGAGTGTTTGCCATATAAAACTAATCTATTAGTTTCCTTAGTTTCCTTTCCTTTCTTAGAAGCATCCCTCCTGGAGCCTTCATCCCGTCTCGCCGTGTGATGGTTGTCCCTGGTCTGCTTCCAGCTGCCCTCCTGGCATCTTCTTTGGCTTCCGGGACACTCAGCAGTCACACTGTCCTCCACGGTAGGGTCCCTGATTTCCTAGGTCCCTCTTCTTCCTCCTTGATTTACTTTTTAGATCTTCCAGTAGCTTTCCAAAACATGCTGCACGCATGACTTGGAGATAAATTTTAGATAACTTTTATATCTGAAAATAATCTTTTTTTTTTTTTTTTTTAGTCTAATAAATGGAGCACAAAAATGGTTTTCCCTCCAAATCTTGAAGTCATCTATCCATTGTTGTCTAGCTTCCGAGGTGACTATTGAAAAAGTCTCAGGTGGATTTTACCCTAATTAAAATTTTTTTCATTTATTATTTTTTTTTTCCTATAGAAAGCTTTCAAAATTTTGTCACTTTCCTAGCATCCTGAGATTTCATAATTCTGGACTTTTCTCACTGCAGGCTTTGGTTTCAGCCTTCTCCGACACGCTAAGTTTATTACCACTCATTCCTCTAATCTCTAGTGCTAAAATTTTGTGGCTGTTTTCTCCATTTCTTTTTCTTTTCTTGACCCTTCTAAGTGTATACAGCTTTAAAAAAAACATTCTTTTTATTGTCCTATTTGTGGGGAGGTGCAGAGATACACCGGTGTGTTTATCTGCAGCTCTTTATGATTACACTTCTCACTGCCTTTCTCACTGTGATTCTGGCTTCTGCATGGTGAACCGTAAACCATGGGGGCCACCAGCCAGATAATTAATAACGAGACTCCCTTGATTGGTGAAGATACCACTGCCGGTCGTTAGTAAGGGGTTTGAGCTCCGAGTCTAGAGAGGGGGTTTTCCTGATCTGCCCACCAGGTCCCGGGGTGTGGTCAGCACTCACGTTTGTGGACTAGCCGGCAAGGCTCGAGTGGGCGGTGCGTTTTCCCGTGAGTGCCCTTCACTGGCTGTGTCACCCTGGACAAGCAACACCTCTGATTTCAGCACCTTCCCTTGTGCAGAAAACACCTCTCTGCTTCTAAGTTTTGTGTCAGACGTAGGCACTGTAAACTGTAAAGCGCTGTGCAGATAACGAGGAACATTATATTTTAGTCGTTCCTTCTTCTTGATTCCCAAACACATCAGTCGGTGCCCATTTATTTCACAGCACAAACCACGCTGGAGTTAAATTTATATTTTCCTGCCCTTCTCCCACGTTAGACTGAATGGCTTCTGTGACAGGTGTATTGGCCACAATTTACTTCGCTTGGTATCATCAAATCCTAGTGCCAGGCATGGTCCATAATAGATATTTACTAAAATGTTGGCTGAATAAAGAGGAGACGGAGCCATCTGGCACCAGGATTAAATCCATAATCTTGACCAATTTAGTCGTAACTCCTAACCGACTGCATGTACCATTAGGAGAACCCACTTGCATGACTGAGAAGACCTATTCTTCATAGGCTCTGAGCAGCCACAGGCTGGTTGACACCTCTGGCCCGGAATACTTGGGGGCCGAACTGAAAAATGATACTCCTGCTAAGCCTGACTCCGTGTCCTGTTACCCATCCCTTAAGCCATATGTTTAGCAACTTATATTTAATAAATACAGCAGCAGAATCCAGTTATAGCGAGCCCAGTGATAGTTAAACTCAATTGCCAGGGAAATAGAGTTAGAATTTCGAATTGTTTTTATGTATTGCAATGGGCAATTGACATGCCTGTTCCATATGGCACTGACTCTGTCTGTGGATTGCTCAGCCCATTCCCTGTCAGATGGCCCTATTTTGGGTCAGCGATGATGACAGGGAACAATGTGTAGAGACAGGTGATCCCCAAGGGGGTCCATTAGATTTCAGTTGTTTCCCCTTGATCGCTGTCCCACGGCAGACCAATGGATGTTGGCACAGTTGGGCTTGCATCCTTATGATTTTAATTGACACATTGGTATTTATGAGGCTGGCTCTGTCCAGGGCTTTGGAGAGGCAGAGACAATAGTGGGAAGAGAACAAATGCCTCATATAAAGGTTAGTGGAGATGGCGTGCATGCTTCCACAGGCAGGGGCGTGTTCTTTAATCTGCACCGGTTCACCTGTTTCCAGCTGTCACAGCTCAGAGGAGCGTCCACGAAGCTGCCAGTGCTGTGCCAGCGAGCTCTGCCTCCTGCTTAGCCTTCAGAGTGATCAGCCCACCAACCCCCAGAATGCACTGTCCTTCTTTGTTCTTCGATTCCGCCTGGGGAGTGTTTGCCATCCTTGGCCCCGGCTTCCTCTCTCATCATTGAATGAAAATTATCGAAACTTCCTTAGAGATATTCCCCTCTGGCTCACCTGTTCAGGTTATTAATAAAGCAGTTCCGCAGCTTGGGGATGGGGAAGCGCCAGGTAGGAGCCTGAGGTCACACTTTGAAAAAAGGACTCCATTCAGATCCCAGGAAGAACACACTCCCCTCTTGGTGCCCCCTGCTCAGGCTTTTGTGAATGCTTTTAGAGTCTATTACAGGAGGCTGGCTTTGGCACATTATGAATATCAATAAGAGTTCACATCACCGTTCTCCCTATCATAAAGGAGCCTTCATATAATATTCACCAGCGGGTAGAGACAATAAGTCTGCTTCCCTCCTTGGCCCCTTTCCCTACCTGTCAAGAGAAATCAACTCAGTGAGGAGCATGGGCAGTCTAGCTTTAAGTAATTGCTCTGAAACCTGGCCTCTTGAGCCAGCAGCCACTTTCTTTTGTGTCTGTCACATGTCCTTCGTGGGGTTCTTCTCTAAACATCCTTTTCATCTTTCAGCTTTCTTTCTTGCCGTCTTTCTGTTTTATTATAATTTTTCTCTAAGAATTCACAGCCAGGCCACCTCACGCAGGGTCTACTGCAATGTCACTGGTGACCCCTTTCCTTGCTCAGCGGCCAGGACACCAAGTCCTTTGCTCTCCACAGTAAGGCCAAATACCTTTCAGCTGGAGTTTACAAATGTCTTGAAGTCTTAGAACCTTCTTATTTAAAAATAAAATTAAGCCTCCTTCCTTGCCTGCGCGATAAAGTCTTAATGACCTACATTACTGGTTTAGCAGGAAAGCTGAGCAAGTGCTGCTTTATAGCCGACCATCCACGTGAAATAACGATAATCGTCCTCGCAAAGAGCAGATATTCGGGAAGGGAGGCTGGAAATCGGGGATGCAATGAAATGCGTCTTTCCCACTCATTTCTGCGTAAGTCCTGCGAGGCAGGAGTGAAGCATATCCTCCCTGGGTGGGCTCGTTGTGCTGACCTGGGGGCTTCTTGGTCCTTGGACTTGGTCCCTGATTGTGCACAGCTGCACGGTGAGGCTGGGGCTGCCATCTGGAGCCAGGTGAAAGGAAGAAGCGGGTCTCCTCGCCTTCCACCGTGTTTATGTCTCGTACCCATGCCGGAGGTACCCACCGCAGTCGGACACAGTTACTCCACCACGCTCACAGGCCATCGTCCAAGTCTCGCTCATTTCAGGAGAGCCATGTCACACAAGACTCCTTGTACAGGTGGCCCTCGCTCTCCAGAGGGAAGCCTAGAGGTGTTGGGTTTTGTAGATGTTTCGGGCTACATGGCAGTGGCTAGGAGCCATGCAAGACAGTGTCCCTCTAGCTACCCCAATGGACTCAGTTACCCCAATGGACCCAGCCGCCCCAGTGGACCCGGCCCAGAAAGTCTTTTGACAGCAGGACCATCCTGTTTACATTTACATCTCTGTGGCTTTCCTTTTTTGTTATCCCCAGCCTCCAGGAAAGTCTCATTTAAATATTCCCCCTGGTCTTAGCTGTGCTGCTGAGTTGGCAGGACAGGATCCTGGCTTATGTTTGGTCAGGACAGTGAGTAGGAGCAGCTCTGTCCCCAGAGCAGCGGTGACCGTAGTAATTAACAAAAGATTTCCCTCGGGGAGCATTTTCCAAAGTGGGCCGCATATAATGTGCGTTCCGCTTGGATATTAATGAGTCTTCTGGGGGAGAACAGCTCCACAGTGGAAGGAGTCGGGGGACGGGCAGTTGCGCATCTTGCCCGGGGTCGACTCCTAGCGAGACTTCCCAAGGCCTCACGACTGGTTTCCTGTGGCAGCCGCAACACATGGCTGCAAACGTGGTGGCTCACGTTCGCTCACGGTTCTGCAGCCGGAAGTCTGAAGTCAGTGTCGCCGGGCTGAGACGGAGGGGTCCGCGGGGCCCTTTTTGCTCTGCGAGCTCTTGGGGCGGGGTGGGGGGAGGACGTTTCTGCCTCTTTCAGCTTCTGGCTGTCGGTCGCACTTCTCGATGGGTTCCCAGCCCCCCAGTCTCCGAGGCGGGCATCTTCAAATCTCTCTCTTGGCTCCCTCTTCATATCATCTTCTCGAATGTGCGTGAGTGTGTGAGTGTGTGTGTGCACGTGTGTGTGAGAAACTGAGTGACATGAAAGAGAGTGTGCGTACCCTCCCTCTGCCCCCTCTTATAAGGATACGTGTGCTTGCATTTAGAGCGCCCTCCCCCCCCACCCCAATAACACAGGATAAGATCCTCTCAAGATTCTGTTTAATTGCTGTTGCCATATTAGGAATATTTAACTGTTGCCATATTAGGAATATTTACAGGTCCAGAAATTAGGAAGTGAATATATCTTTTTGCTGGTCATCATTTAACCCACTGTAGCCTTTAATACTTAGGAGCAGTGTGAGTCTCTAGGGTGAGGTGACAGGTGTGAAGTGTTTCTCAAACTGCCATGACAAAGCAACCTCATTTCAGGATTTTTTTGTAGGATCGGTGTTCTTTCACCAAGGGAACGTGAATCCGGGGGGCAAATCAAAGCTGAACCGTCTAGCTGCCCTTCTCCCTGTAGATCAGGGTTTTATTTTACTAAGGAAGATGGCACTTTTTTTTTTTTTCCTCCTGCCTTAGGAGTTAATATTATTGCACAGATAAAATATGAAAAAATACCAGCCATTTCACAGGGATGTCTAAGCCAAACTCCACAGGGAAAGTGTCTCTAGGGAATAGTTAAAATAGCATTGTATTAGGAGTTTCAAAACCTGGATTGGATTTCTGGTCCCCTTACGTACAAGCCAGATGATACTGGGGAAGTAATTAAACTCTTCTCAGCCTTGACTTTTCTCACCGATGAAATAGGGATAATAACCATGCCTACCTTGTTGAATCATGTGAAGGCTGTGTATAAAAGCACTTTAGTAAATGTAAAACTTCACACAATCTAAGGAATAATTTTCGTTCTACGAAACCCCCAAATTTAAAACAAAATCCTTGTCCTATAGGGCCACGATGCTGCTGGGGGTAGATTCCTACTGACTGTCTCTGGAGTTTAAGTTGGTTTTGCTCAGTGAGAGGCCATAGCAACGTGACTGTGCTTTCCCATCCTCTGTTCTATTTCCAATACTCGGCGTCCAGTATGTGCTCAATAAATGGATGGATGAGCTCTTCTTGCCAAGATCGCTTCTCTCCAGTGTCAGGTCCACAGAAGCATGGAATCTTTGGGCTGGGAGGGCCCTTAGGATGCCATCTAGAACAGTGGTTCCCGAATGCTGATCTGAGGACTAGTGAAGGCTGGCTGCGTGAGAATTCAATTCCCCACAAGATGTGATACAGCTGGTTCGTACACTAACCTAGCCTTCCTCACCGTCTTCATACAGAATCACTCCTAAAGCAAAGCACTGAATAGTCTATTTCTTTTTAAAAATCTCAATGAAATTTTTGCTAGAGATGCTCTTTGTACCAAGTGGTCGTGTGAGAGAGCCATGACTCGGGGCATCTTAGTTCATTCATTCACTTATCTATCCATACAGATGTTTATCGTGCACCTACTATGTGCCCAGCACTGTGCTAATGTATTCCACTGCATCCCTTCTCAATATATCTGTCGTCAAGAACCCCACGATTTAAAGCCTCTTATTTCTCCTTTTTTTTTTTTTGCCTTGAATAAGTGTAGATATAGGAAGACTTGCCTCCTGCTTCACTGTTTGCTTATTCTAAAGTAAAAAGGAAGTTTTTCTTTCCTTAAATAATGAATCCTTGAATGCCTCAGATTTATGGATCATACAGTTGGGAGGAATCTCAAGAAATATAAGGCGGCGTCATTCATATTTCCCCATTTACAATAAATAAAAGTCAGGAACATTGATTTTTTCCAATGTCAGAATCAGGGAATGCAGGTTTTAGATCTCCTATCTCTGCCCTTTTTCTTTGTAAAATAATATTTATTCAGAACTTTTCATTGTAAAATAATGTGAGAGCAATGTTCTCTTGTTTAAAAAATTCTACCTATTGAATACTCATTTGGCTGGCTTGAGAAATGGGCCTTTTCTTCTTCTTCATAATTACTTATCGACATCTGATATCCACTAGTGTATGCTTATAAATAAATATCACATGCCCCCAAACTGAGTCAGTCAATATCTTTTAAATGGTGGACGAGTAAAATATCGTTAGCCGCACTCCATTTTTCTAAGTTGCAATAGGGCCTGGAGTTTTTTTCAGAGTCCCTGGAGCCCTGCACCCCTGAACCCCACTTTTCCTGTCCTGATTGCGTCTCTGTTCCAGAGCTGCTCCGTTCATTTGCCACCAGCAGTCCCCAGTGTCGATGCAGAGGCAGGTCTCCAGGCAGTCCCGAAAGCTGTCATGGAGTCTGCTGGAGTCAGGGTGCAGCAGCTGCCTGCCACCACCCAACCCAAGCCCTTTTCCTCTGGGGACTCAAGTCAAACTTCACAGGGTCCAGAATGGTGCTGCCCTCTTGTGGCAAGTGACATCTTGGGATGGGGCATGAACCCTCATCTCTGACCTGTGTGTCGGGGATCAAGCTAGTCGCAAAACTTGTATTTTTTATGTTAAACAAAGTTCTATCGTATCTTCTTGAGTCCTTTTGAAGAGTTCCAGATCGCGGGGCTGCCTTCCTTTGCTCACGTGTATCCGGAAGTCAACAGGAGGGGTGTGTGCGTACCAGAGACGGTCTCGGGGCCAACAGTTGGGGACTGAAGTTGCCTGTGAGACTTGGATTGTGGTGGGCCTCCTCAGGGCAGTGGGAAGCCTGAGATTTGTTCTGTTTTCTGACCAAACGAAATTAGATGCTTGCTGGCCCCAAGGGGAAGGCAAGCTACCCTACCTTTTGTGTGCGTGTGTGCGTGTGTGTGCGCCTAGCAGGCAGAAAAGACTCATGATTCGGTGAAGCTGGTGATCTTTTGTCTTTTTCTCTCTTTCTTTTAAATGGTTGCTATTTTTATGGACAATTAATATCATGCTTTTCTACTCCATTTACTGGGACTGAATCATTTAAGAGAGACCCTTATACTCTTAGCAGTGAAATTTGAAGTTTAGAGGGTCTAAAGAAACTGTTTGAATGTCAACAAATAGTCCTAATTATGAAATGTATAAAATTCCCATCTTTTTCCCTCTCTTCTCCCTTGCTTTCACTTCATCCAGTTTGGTCCACATCACTTGAAAAATGAGAAAACTGTTTTGTGTGCAAATGTACAATGCCACTACCCTCCTCCCAACTCCAGCCATGGCCCTCACCCACCACCTCCCTTTCCCCAAGAGAGCATAGGTTAGGGAACTTTGTGCTCTATTTTGCAAAACTGTGAATTCAGGACCAGCCCGGCAGCAGAGGTGATCCTTGGTGTTTGTCTTTCTGAGGGTTCAAAAAGATATTTGTTTATTTCCTGCGGTGAAGAGTCATAGGACGTCACCAGTGTCAGCTGCCAAGGCCATCCTTCCAGGATAACTGGAGTGGAAGGGCATGGCTCATTGTGTCTCAGCTTTGGATTTATTTCGATGCTGAGAAATGGGGATAGGGATGGGGGAAGGGAGGGGAAGGTGTAGGGCAGAAGGAAGACAGATGAATGGTTAATGGGGGCTGAAGTGACAGATTGAGAGAGAGCCCAAACACAATAGACAGACAGATGGATTGATAGATTGGACCCGGAGATGTAAATAGGATAGTTTATCTAAGCTGTTTAGAGTCTCTCCTTCTTATCTATCCATCTATTTATCTCTGTATCTGCCCTAAGCAGTGACTGATAGGAGAGCAGACAGATAACAGGAGTAGGATGGATTAGCAGCAGGCCTGGGTGTCTCCTGGCATCCCAGATTTCAGGGGAGCAAAGGGACTTCGGGACCTGGAGGGCAGATGACAGGCGCTTCCCTAGAGGATTCTTGCCCCTTCTGTGCCGGAAATGAAAACACAGTCAGCTCCCCGAACAGAGAAGGTTACTCAGGTGTCCCTGTGCCTGCTTACCTGCCTTTCTGTTCCGACCCCTCCCCTAACAATTTGCAGGTGTTCTAGCCTCAGACCCCAGGAAGTGGACAGCTGCCAGTCAGAGACGCAAGCTGAGAGAGGCCTTGGCGCTAGCATTCATCTTTATCCCAGAGCCTTGCTTTAAATTCCAGTCAGGCTTTCAGTCCTGCAACAACAACAAGGGAGAGGAAGAGGAGGAAAAAGAGAGAGAGAGGGAAAGCTGACTGGGCTCCGGCTGTTCTAGAAAGCTGTCAGCTGTCAGATCTGTTTAACTGACAGCCTGGTCTCAGGGCCTTGGGGCTGGGGGTGGGGCTGGGGGTTGTTGCTGGCTGCTTCCCTTCCCACCCCACCTTGCCCTAGGCCCTTCGGGGGCTTAGCCCTGGGGAAGAGACCCAAGGAATCCGGGGGGGCATGTCCTGTGTTCTGCCAGTCATCCTGGGAAAGAAGGGGCCACAAGGTAAAGAGAGACTTACAGAGAAGCCAGGCCTTCTCAGGACATCGTCCTTTGCTGGGATAGAGGCTCCTTTGGGCTGAGGAGGAAGGCAGTGGAGGAAGGAAGGAAGTAGAGGGAGTTAGAGATTTCCGGGGCGCGCTCAGGCACACTGGTGCGGGGGACCCCACCCTGAGTGTCTGTCACCCAGGCTAGCGAGCAGCCTCTCCAGGGACTAGCGGGCCCTCCCGCCCCTCTTCTCATCTACACAAGCCAGCTTCCCAGACCCCCTTCCTTCCTCCTTTCCTCTTTCTTTCTGCTGGGCTCAAATTTCTAATATGAAATTCTTGTGAATCTGAAAATCACCTATTCAGGGCAAATTCTATGTCAAGTGGGAAGGCATAAGCTGGGATTTATTTCAATCCCTTTATTTGTTACTATGTTACCTTGATTCTAGTCCACAATACGTATTCACCATGTGACCTTGAGCTTAGTCCCTCCACCTTATTCATTAAGTGACCTTGATCCTAGTCCCTAGTACTTACTATATGACCTTGATTCCAGTCCTCCATTACTTGTTATGTGACCTTGAACCTAGTCTCTCTTTATTATGTGACCTTGATCCCAGTCCCCACTGCTTATTCATTATGACCTTGAAAATAGTCCCCACTATTTACTTATGTGAGATTTTGAGCAAATAAGCCTTATCTCTAAAAGGGAGATAATCTTTAATCCTCTGATCAAACAAAATTGCACATATGGAGACATTTCATAAGCTATAGGCATCTTTAAGATATTATTCTTCCCTGATTTATCTTTGTTTCTTTGACAGCCCCAAGCACAAAGACTTACACAGAGTAGGCACTCAATTATAGTCAGCGGAATAAATAAATAAGTAGACGAAGAGATGCAGTAGAGAAATGTTTCTCTAAGTTTGGTCACGGGACAGCTGAGCCCCACTGTAGATCTGCAGAATCGGAGACTCTGGGATGGGATCTGGGGATCGGTACTTCAGCCGCTGCACAGGTGATTATGTTTCAAAGCTGGGAAGTTTCTGTTCTATTTAGGAAAGCAGGGGGCACAAAATAAGGTTTCGTGATTTTTCTTTTTTTTTTTTTTAGAGCATGAATTATGTCATCATTGAATCCCTAGCACAAAACATAGTGCCTGATAAACAACACATTCCTCAGAAGAAAATTTTATTTCACAATTGATCGTCACAGCTAATGTTTTGGTAGAAAGCAGGCTGCTGGGGTTTCACTAATGAATAAAGCGTAGTCCTCGCCCTCAAAATAATCACACGCAGAGATCATTTGAATACGCTGCTGCAGAGCAGACAGAGACTTACTCAGGGACATTCGGCAAAGAGGGGGAACATCCATCGGGCAAGGCGGGCAGGGAGGGAACTGGGGTGAGGCGGGCGAGGCACCTGGGCCGCCAGATTTAAGGAGGTGCTACTCTTGGGTTTGTGGCAATGCGTCCTTAAATTTTGTACTGTAGGGGCTTTGCCTGCCCAACCTTAGTGCTGGCCCTGGGGATCGCGGGTGGGAGGTGGAAGGGTTACAGACGGCTTCTGGAAGGAGTCTTCGAGCCTGAAAAGATGAATGGGAGGAGTTTTCAGGGGACTCTTAGAGAGTAAGGTATTTCCGGCAGAGGGAAGAGTGTAATCGAAGCAAGGGTTAGAAACATTATGATGGGGTAAAGAATTACCCACACGTGGAGGTGGCAGGGGCGTGAAATTCAATGCAGAGAGTGGGGAGACATGAGAGAGGTGAGGAACAGAACAGGGAGGGTCACGGCAGCCGTATGAAGTCCCCTGGAATTTGTCCTGCCGGCTATGGCAGCAGGAGGGTGACACGATCAGTTTGTGCTTCAAACAGAACATTCTAGTCAATCTCTAGACGCTGCACTAGCCAATTCATAGACTTTATGAGCCATAGATACAAGTCACAGGTGTAACTTTAAATTTTCTAGTAGCCACATTAAAAAGGGAAAAGGAAAAACTAACTCGAATGATATATTTTATTTGACTTAACGTATCCAGATGTAATCATTATAACTACTTCAACATATAATTAATATTAGAGAATGTTGAGTTCTTTTATATTCTTTCTTAGTGTACCAAGTCTTCAAAATCCAGTGTGTAGTTTACCCTGACGGCACATCTCAGTTTGGTCCAGCCACATTTCAGGTGCTCAGGAGCCCTATGTGGCTGGTGGCGAGGGTGCTGGACAGCGCATGTCTCAGGGATGGAAGGCAGAGGCTAAAAACAGAGGCAGAGGCTTTTACAAGGTTCAAGGGATGATGATGAATTGCTAATCCAGGGTGTTGGTAGTGGCTTTTCTTTCTCCCCTTCCTTGTGAAATCGGGTATAGTATTTACCTTCCTGAGTGACATAAGGGTTCTCTGAGATCATGTGTACAAAGCACCAGCCCAGGCTGGTGGGGAGCGTTGCTTACCCGGCATTCTCCAGCTACCCAAGCCGTTCTCTCCCCAGGAACGAGAACTGATACCCCACTCAGATAAGGGGCTGTTCGTAGCACTGAGATGGTAGCGTGCCAGGCACAGACTGCGACACTGGAAGAAACCAGTGTGCAGTAGCCCCGCTGTTCTTTCCCAGGTGTGTCTTTGAGATCGCCCAGGTGAAGGGTAGTTAGCACCGGCCTGTCATGGGGAGCCAGCCCAGGAAAGGCAGGACAGCAGAAATGCTGGCATTCTGGGCAGCAGCCACTCTGATTATCAGCAGCCAGCAGTTGGCAGTGGCTTCGGATGATTGAGAGCCGAACAGCTTCATCAGAGGAGCGGGGACATGTGGCGTGCCAGGCTGGCATGGTTAAGTGCAGGAACATTTCCCCGGGGCCCTCAATCCTCACCTTGGGCTGATGTGCCCTTGCTCCCTTGGAGAACGCCCCCAGCCAAACCCCTCTTCACAGATCAACAGCTGCTATGTTCCTTGGATGAAAAAAAAAAATGCATTTCTGAGTAGAAGCAGAGTATAGCCCTCCAGAGGTGCTTGTGCCTGGAGAGAGGCTGGGAAGTGGGGCGATGGAGGATGGGTCACTGTCTACTCCCCGAAAACTCCGTGCAGGGCGTCCAAAGAGCAACAGAGAGGCTTTCGATCTCAGGCACATTGAGACCTTTCTGCCACAGGGGAGTCCTGCCGATCTCTTGTTTCCATCAAGGTGACTTTCAGATGAATATTGGTTTGTTTTCGAAATGATTATTTTGGCCAGCTGAAGTCACCAGGTGGGTGCTGAAAACCTAAAAAAGTTACCAAGTAATTAGTGCCTAGAGCTGGTGAGAAACACAGCGCGGATTCCCTTGGGTGTTGACTCACAATTCTCTGACTCACATTCATTTGCCATCTTCGTATTGGTCAGCGTAAGCCCACTGCCGTAACAAACAACCCCCAGACTCCCCTGGGACAATGTAACAAAGGATTATTTGTGGAGCAGTATGATTTGGCGGAGCAGCTCCCTCGGAGCTTTCTTCCAAGCAGACATCCAAGGACCCTCACACATCTCATCTCACGTCTCTAACCTTCGCCCCTCGGAACACTTTCCTGTCTTCTCCTGGGAGGGGAAACAGAGGGGAATTGCACGTGGGAGCATCCGCAGGCCAGGCCTGAGTGGGCGACATCATCTCTGTCTAATTCCTTTGTCCAGCGTTCAGGCACTTCAAGAGGTTGGCAAATGCAGACTGACTCTATGTCGCAGAGAAATAGGGAAAAGGTTTGTTGACAACCGAGTCGGTCTTTGGCACAGCCATAATCTCATAGTCTCTCTCTCGCCTCCTCTCTGATGAGACCAAGATAGACCGCTTTGGGCTCTGGTTTGACCCTGAAGACTTGTGAGTCAGGAGACTGCAAGGTAGGAGCCGCACTGATTAGGGGGTGATGTCTTGCCATTTCAAGGTGATTCTTAATCAGGACAATGTCATGGTCAAGAAGTCGTAACGCCAAACTCAATTTTTCTCTCTCGTAGTCCAGAACTATTTTGTCAGTTTCTGAGCCAGGGAAAGGACAGTTGCAGCAATGAGAGGGCCGGGAAGAGCGGAGGGTGAGGCCAGCCCTCCTGCCACTCACTGGCGCCAGGCTGCCACCCACGGCCCCCACTTGCCAGCCAGGCTTCGTGGACCATTTGTGGTAGTGCCGTAGCAGAAGAATGTTTTCTTTCTGCTTAAAAAAAAAAATCCCTGAATGTCCATGATAAGCATCATTATCTGCAAAGATGTGGCAATTCCAGTCTAGTAAGACACTGGGAATGTTGGGCAGTGGTCCAGGTGGCATCATAATAGAGATGGTCATTGCAACGGATGTTATGGGGTGCCACAGCGGCCCCCTCTTCAGGGCTGACACGTACATCCTGTTTCTTCTCGCAATATCGACTGGTGACCGTTCATAGTTCACAGCTAAGCCTCTCGCTAGGGGCTGCCTTGCCCAAAGTTACGACTCCACTCAGGGAACCTATGGCCAGTGACTGCCCGCTTGGAGATCTAAAAGCCTAATTCCCTTGCCTCGATTTGGGACAACTCTGAATGGTCATTCAGGCCCAGAACCTCCACAGAATGCCTGGGCCTCAGTTACAGCCTGCAAATAGGTTTCTTCTTCCGCCCAAACTTTTTTACTTCTTTACATATTCCTCGAAAAGTCTCCCCAGTAAACCTTCTGCGTGTGACATCTCATGGAAGAATTATTTGAACAAAGAGTGGTTTTAGGAAGCTGTCTTCTGAAATAGGGTTTTGGAGATGGCCCTGTCGCCGGTAGTCGGTGTGAGCGGAGCTAGCCCGGCTCATCGCAATGCAGTCGTTAGAAGCGGGGACATTTCCGTGCAGTTGTTAAAACTCCCACCAGCGGTAGACCGATGCAGGATAGCCGTAGAAGGGGACGTGTGGCCTGGTGCAGCATTTCTCATAATCGAGAGGGATAAAGGGAATGGTAATTATAAGGACCATGGAATCGGTGGCTGTTGCTGAGCACTGCTGAGTTTTGAAAGACAAATAATAGCAGGCTCAGATGATTAATCACCATTTCGAGACAAAATATAAAAGCTAGAGGGCCTGCTTAGCAGCATTTGGGGAAAGCCTAACCTCCTGCAGCCAGGGCACCAAGAGAACAGGAAACCGGGCTCAGGAGTCCATCATTAAAGTAGTAGAGCTTTGGGTGGGGCTGCGTTCTCAGCCTCAGTGCAGGGCCCTGATGGGGAAGGAGAGCGATGCTGGAGTTTGGAATGGGCTGTCTGAGTAGATGTAGTCAGGTAGCCTGACTTGCTGGGTTCAGAAGCCCCCTCCTCCCCTCTACCTCATTAGAAGAGAGTAGCCCTCCCAACGCTTGAAGATAATGCAGAGACCTCAGATGAGGCATGTGCTTTAGAAGACAATGCTTGCCTGCCTTAGGATCACCCCCAACTCCCCTCCTGTAAAACAGCCCCATAAGGAAGATGGAATCTCAGTACAGCCAGGCTAGAGATAGACATGCTGAGCTTGCTATGGAAGGAGAGAGGGTATACACCAGAGGAGCTATAGGCATGGCTCATGTGTACTTGTAGTAGGTGATAGCATAGGTATGGGACTGAATTCTGGAGTATTGGATCAAGAGGGGCAGAACATAAGGGTGGATAATCAAGAGTTTGTCAATGTCGGACAGTCTCCTTTTTATATGATTTAACACCTTAGTGAGAACCCAAGAGACGACGCCAGTACGTTGATAGAGGGTCTGATAGGATTTGGAAAAAGCAAGAGCCCACACTACATGTAGCAAAAATTCTGACTTGCCATGTAGAATGGTGAAGGAATAGATCGAAAGGTTCAAGGAATTGGGGCGTATGTACTACATAAGGTTAGGAGCCACCAGTTGAATGTGTCTCATGGGGGGGCCCGAGGGACCCTTCAAGTGTCAAACCGATAAGGAATACACCGGTGAAAGTGGGGTTAGCTCCGTGATGGCTGCTCTCTGCTGGCCAAGGCTAATGATGGGAGAGGCTGGCATAGAACTGGACTTCCTGACACCTGATTAGAGCCCCAAACGATAAAGGACCAGGTGGTGGCACTCCAACCTCAGACGCAAGGGAGTTGCAATTATCGCAAGGAAGCAAAGCGGCCACAGATACCCCATCATGCGGCAAAAAAGCAAGTGGCATTTGGGTTGAGTTAGAGGGGAAAACCTACCTTCAGAGAGTTATGGAGATATTAATGGAACTCGGTGTTTCCAGATGCCAGTTAGGTGAGAAGTCAGCGGGTGTTTGTTAGTTTACACAGGCCAAAGATATGAAGGGTGGATGGTCAGAAGGCTGAGGGAAGCCTCTCCAATTAACTTGGGAATTCATGTCACTTTGTCAAGTTTCCAGACTTGAGTCAGTTCTCGGGCCCAGAACACTGGAGGCAGAAAGAGAGACTGAGAAGGAATCCTGCAACTTCATAGCAATTATGTTCAGTTGAAATTCCTCCAGGCCTCCTCCCAAGGGACTCCAGCCATTTACTCAAGTGACAGTGCATTGAGAAAGGGAGTACCCAAGCTCTTCCATGATCGTTAGGCATAGAGTCAGAATTTACACTGATACGCAAGGCGGGACTCAATATGCCATACTAGCCTTCCTGCTAGAGTTGCATCTGGAGATCAACTGGGGAGCATTGCCATATGGTGAGGTGGTCTGGGGCCAGGAAATAAACGGAATCCTGGAATCCTAGATGAGGCTCACAGGAGTCCACTAGTTTCATGGATCCACTTGATGGCCATTGGCTGGTGTAATCGGAGCACACATACTTGAAGTTAGGCAGAAACACTTGGAGTCGTCATCGCTTCCTTAATCTGTAGAGCACGAAATTTAGCAGAGAAAGCCAAATGGAAACCTTCGTGACTGTGCATCCACCCAAGCTAAGATAGCAAATAAAAAGATAATATTGCAACCTGGGGAGAATAGTAGGCATTAATGCTACCTTCAAAGATGTAAAGAATACCTTCAAAAAATGAAATGAATTATGACTGGATGATTCACTCCTACAAACTTAAGTAGTGACTCCAATTGCAGCTGCCGTGCCAGATGTGATTTTACTAAAGCGTATTAATATAGCGTTCGACACAGATTCAGTAACCATTGATTCGGTGAGTGCATTTTTTTCCATCCCTATAAGAAAAGAAGATCAGGAGCCATTCGTATTCATGTGAGATGGACAAGAGCACACAATTATGGTCTTCTCTTAGGTTATGGTAACACTTTGACCCCCTGTTATAATATTGTTAGAAGGAATAGGGAGTGTCTGACATTCCACGAACGTCACATGGGCCCGTTATATTGACAATGTCATGCTAATCAGACTAGATGAACAAAAAGCAGCAATTATATCGAAAGCCTTGGCAAAATACATGTGCTCCAAGGAGTGGAGATTAAAGATTCAGAACCCCAGCATATTAATAAATGTTTTAGGGATCCAAAGTTCTAGAAAATGCCAGAACATTCTCCTACTACTACGAAAGTAGCATAAATCTAAATAGCCTCTTCAGGTTCTGGAGGCAGCAAATTCTGTACCTGGGGATATGGCTCTGGTCCATTTGCTAGGTAATGCTAAAGGCTATGAGCTTCAAGTTGTGTCCAGAGCAGGAGAGAGCTCAGCAGAAAGACCAGGCTGTGGCACAGTGATCTTGACACTTGAACCATATGACTCAGGAGACCCTATAGTACTAGAGACATCACTGGTAGAGTTTATGGGAAACCCTAATAGGAGAATCACGATGTAGACTTCTAGGATTCTGGAGAAAGTCCCTGAGACCTACAACAGAAGACTGTCACCATCAGAAAGCAGGTACTAATGTGCTACTTGGCCCTGGTAAATATAGAGCTTTTGACCATGAGATACCAAAGGACCTTGTGGCCAGAGCTATCCATCATGAGCTGGCTTCAGTCAAAGCCATCAAGTCATAAGGTGGGACCAGTCCCACAGCAGTCCATTCTAAGATGGATTTGGTACATCCGAGATTGGGAACAAGCAGAGCTAGACAGCATGAAGCAGGAGGCCCAGAGCCCCATGCCACCCGTCCATGTTGCAAGCGTACCTCCCATAGCTCCCATCGGTGGCTTAAAGGGAGGACCTTTATGACCAGACAACAGAGAAGTAAAAGGGCCAAGCTTTATTTGTAAGGTGGCTTTGACGGATCGCGATGAGGGGAAATGCTCCCAGCAGGCAGAGTGTTAATGTTAGGTGCAGTTAGTCATTATCTTTGCATAGAAAGAGCAGTGGCCTGAGATAAAAAGTATAGATGAACGCATAGGCAATGGCGTGTGGCACGGTTGCTTGGTCAAGAGCCTGGGAAGAGAAAGCTGGGAGATTAGAGACAAGAAGACCCAGTAAAAAGATGTGTGGGTGGATCTGTGGAAGAGGAAGCATGAAGGTCTTCAACCTACATGTGAATGCTCAGCAGAAAACGTCTACCGTGAAAGAGGCACTAAACACCCAGGCAGAATGGCTCGGTCAGCTGGTGAAAGGCAGTATCTGTCACTGGCCACCCTGGTACTGGCACAATGAGTGCGTGAACCAAGTAGCCATGGGGACAAACATGGAAGCTCTGCATGTGTGTCAGTTCGTTAAGACTGGTCCAGTTACTGCTGCTGTTGAATGGTCCTTGGAGGCAGATAAGAACTTTGGAGATGAGCTAAGAATAAGAACTTTGAACAAACACCCTGGATTATTGATTATTCTCATCTTTTCGTTGTTTTAGCTTTCGGATGCCTTTGTGTATCCACAGATAGCTCTGAGAGTGACATATTTTTCTGTAGGCCAATCTGACTCCACAGGAAAAGTTTTCTCAGATGCTCCTGGTGACAGCAGGAATGGACTGGCTGAAGAAGGGTCATTAAGAACTACGTCTGAAGGCGACATGCTCTTGTATATAGAAAATTCTAAAAAATCTACACACACACACACTAAAAAAACTATTAAAACTAATAAACAAGTTAGGTGTGGTTAAACTGTACGAGATCAACATATGAAAATCAATTATAGTTCTATACATAATAAACAGTCTAAAAATGAAATTAAGGAAACAATTCTATTTATAATAGCATGGAAAAGAATAAAATGCTTAGAAATAAAATTAGCAATAGTAGTGTGAGAATTTTACGAGCCAAAACTACAAAATATCTTTGAAAGAAATTAAAGATTTAAATGGAGAGATGTGCCATATTTATGGATAAGAAAACTTAATATCTCTTCAGACAGCAGTTCTACCAGAGCGATCTTCAGATTCTTAAAGGCTTTGGAAGGAGCTATCAAACTATTGTACCCACCTATTTTGGAAAAGCAACCAAATTCAAGACATAGATTCACAGACAAATACAAGAGACCAGGAAGAACCCATAACATCTTGAAACTAAAAAAAAAAAAAAAAAAGTTGGAAGATACACGTTTCCTGATTTCAAAACTTATTACAAAGCTACAGTGATAGATATAGTGTGGTACTGGCAAAAAAGATAGACATATGAATAAATCAAATAGAATTGAGAGTCCAGAAATCAAGCCATGCATTTACAGTCAATCAATTTTTGATACATGTGCCGAGACAATTTCGTGGGGGGAGAAACATATATTCAACATGTAGTGCCAGGAAAACTAAATATGCACATGCAAAAGAATGAAGTTAGACCCCTAACTCACACCATACACCAAAATTAACTCAAAATGTATCAGAAGCCTAAATGAAAAAGCTAAAGCTCTTAAAACTCTATTTAAACTCTTCTCAAAACTCTCTCTTCTTAGAGTTTTTCTGTAGTTTCTAAAACTCATTCTACTTAGAAATAACATATACGTGAATCTATGAGACCTTAGAATAGGTGATGGATTTTTTAGATATGACACCAAAAGCATAAGCAGCAAAAGGAAAAAATAGATAAACAGGGATTTGTCAAATTTTTAAACTTTTGTGTCTCAAAGGACACTCTCAAGAAAGTGAAATAAAATCCATGTAGCAGGAGAAAATATTTGTATTTGTAAATTATATGTTGTTTATGCATCATGCATATTGTAGGACTCCATGCATATGAAATGTTCAGAATAGGTAAATGCAGAAGATAGATTAGCGGATCCGTCCCCAAGGGCTGGGGTCAGGGAGAAGTGGAAAGTGATCACTAATGGGTGCAGCGTTTCTTCCTTAGGTAATGTTCATGTTCTGGAATTACATAGTGGCTGGTGACTGATGCACAGCATTTTGAATAAAATCTACTGAACTGTACATGTCAGAGGGGTGAACTTTATGGTATATGAATTATCTTAATAAAGATGTTATTAAAAAAAAATGGCAAGAACCGGCCCAGGAGGCTGGGTACAGAACATGAACATTAGGCCGAGCCATCATTACGTCTATAAATAGGAGCCTAGACCAGGGCTGCTCCCACTTCTTAGACGTGTCTACATCTTAAACCTCTAATGTGGCTGGAATATAAACTCTGCCTCCCTCATGTCTGCAACTAAAAACCTTATGGCAGTACTACACCCTGGTTCCCCATCAAAGAATTCAGCCAGGAATTGACCGCAATCCAGAACTTGCTAAGAGTGCGCTTCATATACGCTGTTGGAAGGAGACAGTCTACCGGGCACGTGAGCTAGCCGTTCTCGTAGCTACGCCAAGCTCATCCCTGTAATAAGTTACATCATCAGAAACAGTGTACCTGGGCCACATGACTCAGCTAGGCACAGGCATCTGGTGATGAGTGATGTCATAATATTTTATACTCTGCTTTTATAGAAGGCTTGTATAAAAAATACCTATAATGGCTTACCTATGGCTGCCACGAAACGATAATTGAAGACCTTTCCCGATATGTTACCCAGTGACCCTTACGTAAGGGCCCAGGTGATGAATTTCTGTTTGTTACCAGGAAGAAGTTTGCTTCTGCAAGTGAGTAACAGGGATACATCTCTTCCTTTCCTTTGCTTCTCTTCCCTTCCCCTCCCTTTCTTTTTCCCAAAACATAGAAACTATCGAATGCGGTAAAAACAGCCCACATTTATTGAGCAGGTACTCTGAGCGGTCCTTTGCATGCCTCACCTTATTGGAGCATCACAGCATCCTATGCCGTGCACGCTGCCCTTGTCCCCTTACACAGACGAGACGTGAAAACCGAGGCTGATGGAGATGAAATGTCACATCCCGCGCCTCGCAATGCGTAAGTGGCAGAAATGAGACTTGAACCGAGGCAGCCTGACTCCGGAAAGCATTCTAAGTCCAGCTTCTGCTTTCACTTAGCTGTGCAGCCTCCCCCAAGTTTCATTGTCTAAGCCATCTGCAAAATCTTTGAATTAAGGGAGTGTACATAGTAAATACATGTCTGCTTTATTCTCCACATCCCTTAGCTGAAAATGCTCAATAAATAACACTGATTGATCCTTTCCACCAGATTCTAAGATCCTTGGAAGAATGACCCGACATAAATTCTGGTGGCTATTTTTATTAATGACGCAAGGGGTAGTAGTCATCACGCAGGCTGGAGGAAAGGAGGACAGAGCTGGAAACAAACAGCATTCATTTTATTTCTTAGATGAGGTGCCTGGAGGTTGCATGGCACCTTCGCGGTTTGAAGTCTGAGGCCTCTGGGTGCTTGTACGTGGCTGTTAGAAATTTAATCATCTCGTCTGATGTGTGTTTCCATAGAGTGACAGGTACTCCCTGTCCCGCTTCTGAACAGATTTACTCTGATAGGCTTGGGGGGCCAGGGAGACCTTTACTCAGCCAGCGTGATTCAGCGTGATTCACATGCTCAGAAGCAAGCTAGCTGTCAGCCCGCAGAATTTGGACTTAGTCGAGTTTCTTTTCTCTCTCCTCTGTTTTCTTACCCTCCTGGTACATAAGGGTCAGACACCTGGTTCTTAATCGGCTGAGAGATTAAAGGCCAGTAGAGCACCAAGATTTTCATAAGTGAGGTCTTCACCGCCCAGCCTGACATTATTAACCTTTCAGTTTCTCGGCTCCTGTGCTTCTGGGGGCCCCCTGCTTTAGAGCCCTGATCACTGCAGGAGAATAACAGGCTTCTCTAAGTTTGCTCCTTAAAATGTGGTCCACAGACTGGCAGCAGCAGCATCACCTGGGACCTTGTTAAACGTCCGGAATTTGGGGCCCCGGCCGGACCTGCTGAATCAGAATCTGCTGCTGAAGCATTGCACATTAAAGTCGGGGAAGCACTGGTTTCAGGACAGCGTCCGCTCAAGGGGTACAGACAGGTCCTCCCCCCGGGCAGGCCCTTGTGCGTGCCTCGGACTGCATGACAAGGTGCCGACGTGGTGTCGGGAGCTGGGGATGAGGACACTGACCAGACGACGTGTGTGCCTCAGGGGGGCTGCTGTCCTTGCTCTTTTCTGCCTCTGAGAAGGGATGCACACACTCTCTGTTAGGTCTTTCCCTCCACTGAGATGCAAAACACCTGGACACCTGGGAGTGTTGGTTCCACATCTATTAGAAGGTTCACATTAGTGTCTCCTCCAGAGCGCAGTTCACTGCCTTTCTGTGCATCGTCCGTACCCGGTTCATCTCTACTAGAGGATGCACCGCTCTGATTTGCGTATGTGTCCCTGTCCCCGACGTTGTGCGATTCTTCATGGCCTGGAAACGTGTCTCATAGAGTTTTGACTGTCCCACGCCTTAGCCTAGTGCCTAGCACTTAACACACGAAAGGAAGAAAGAAGGACGAAAAGAGGGAAGGAAGGCAGGAGGGAGGAAGGGGAATAATAGGGTGGGGTTTGGGGGAATCGAAGGTTTATGTGTATTCTGGAAATTGGAGAGTATGTGCAAAAGTATGTGGAGAGGTGAGTATTCAGAAAGAAAAAGGAAACAAGAATCTTAGGGAGGTGGGGACGAAGCGGCTGGCTTACGGATAAGGGGACAAGTCAAGAATTAAGGTCACCTATGTGTAAGTGTGGAGCCAGCATGAAATCCAGGTGTGTCTGACCTATAGCCTGCGCTGTCTCTGGTGCCACACTGCCTTTAACGCCATAAAGGGGTACTAGAGGGATCCCTGGTACCTGCACAGGAAATCCAAGTCCCTCGTCTGTAGGATTACAAACTGGGTCCCCAAGAAGTGGAGTGACTGGCTCACAGGAACAGAGCTGGCTGGTGGCAGACCCAGAACAAGACACGAGAAAAAAGGTGTGCGTCTACAGCCGGTCACACGACCTTAATTTTCCAGCCTGTCCTTCCAGGTCAGGAGGACAGGCCACAGTTTGGCCTTGGGTGGCTCCTCTGGTCCGTGTTCTCGCCCTACCGCTGGAAGGAGCAAGAACTCCTAGTGCCGAGCAGAGCGGTGCCTCGTTCCTCTTCTCGGCCACGGTCCTCGATCTAAGTCATATACTTGCCATGGCGACTGCACAGCCTAAGGCCTTTTTGGATGTAGATGGTACCCTAGATGCCTCTAGCCTTCACGAGAAAGATGTTTTGCGTAAACTTTCAGATTTATAAAGATACTTAAACTCTAACCAGTGGTTTATAGAAAAAGATCAAGAAATCGGAGGCAGAGTGTTGTACTGCAAAAAAACATTGAACTGATAGAGTCATCAGTAACCCAGCAAGGGGATCTTTCCATCTCCAGCCTAGACAGAAATATGTCCATTCTGTGCCTACAGCTTCTCAGAGAAGTTTTCGCCTGTTTGAGACGCTGGTTATTTTTGCTAGAACCAATTCCAGGGAAAGATGGGAAGACATTCCCAACTCTAAGTAGTCTTCTTCTCCTTCCTGGAAAGTTGTCTTTCCTCCTTCACCCCCACAGTTCCAAGTCCTGCAGCGGGTCCCCATCACCTCCCAGGACCCAGATGCCACTTACTGGCAGCGAGAGGGAGAGAAGGGAGCAGATTAGACTGCTGCTCCCTGCTCCGCTCATAGAGACGACCTTGGGCAGGTTCTGTCATCTCTCCTTCCTCATGGCAGAAATGAGAACAAATGACCTCTAAAATCCTTCCGAGTCCAAAAATGGAATCCTCTATTTTGCTAGTGAGTTAACTTCTTAGATTTATTTCCTCCTAAGGGCATTTTAACTTTCATACAAAACGTAATGGCAAAAAAAAATATCTCTCTCATATGCAAGAGAACAGACTTACATGATGAGATCGCAGACTTTGGAGATATTTTGGGGCAGGATATCACGTAGCAACGTATTCCATCTACAGGCAAGGCAGCTCTGCCCATCATGCTGACTATTTTCATATTTGTGAAAGGAATCCAAGAACTGGATGTGAATTATTTGTGAAACCTAATATTTGAAGCGATCTTCATTTATGTTTTTGGCTGCGGATGCATGAGTATGCTTGCAGAGCATAGCATTATGTTATTAGCAGCAGGTATTAAATATATTATTTAGTATTAGAGGTATTAGTCTCGAGCATTAGGGCCGATTACATTTGATGTATTAGTTCTTTGGGGTTACAGTTAAGGTTTGAATTCCTGATTCTTATATCCAATAACTAAATTACGATTTGGCTCTTAATCCCACAATGAGTTCACCAACAATAACCCACCACTAATTAGTTAAGGATAATTATTTCTTTGCAACTATGTCTGAGAATAGGTGGTTCACATATTCTGATTATTGTAGACTTTTCAAGGGACAATTTTGACTGAGGTCATCCTTATTTCATTTTGACACTTCTCAGCCTTGCTCTTCGAGAAACTCTATGCTGAATTCGTGGTTTCAAGCCTTGAAAAGCCCCTGAAGGAATCCTGTCCCTCCTATACCTCCCCCTCTTCTTCTGCATGCCTCTGGAAGCAGCCTCTGGTCTGCTGCTCTGACCCGAGGTCTTCTACTGCAGACACCTCATCACCGTCTCAGACCTGAGGAGTCAGGTGCCCATCACAGATGACAGATGAAGTCAAACATGAACATTTCCATTTCTGTGGTTAATTAATACTGTCCTTTAGGCCTTCTGTCAATATGGTTCTTGCGTCTGAGCTCAGACGGGCACTCCTAAATACTTACCAATATGTAATCGTACTTTTGGATGGAGTCAATACCCTCAGCTTCATGGTTTAAACCTTCAAGCAGACGAGAAGTGCACATCTTTGGAACTGGATTCCTGTATTTCTAAAACCATAATACATCTTCCCAGAGCCTTCCCCAGACAAGGAGTCTGAGATAATAAGATGCAGCATCCTTCCTAATAACTCTACGAGTGTGCTTTTCCCCCAGTCTGGTCTCAGGTTCAGAGACTGACAGCTGAGGGTTCCCATCCCTCAGCAGTGGGACTGGCCCAGGTGAGATGTGAGCTCTCAGGTGCTGGCTCCGTTCCCACCACGGCAATTACCTTCATGCTACTGGGGGTCCACACTGCTAACTTTGAGCACAACACATTTTCGATTGTTCTTCTCCCCACTCTGAATATTGCTGTACACGGTGCTCCTTCTGTTTGTGGGCAAAAGCCTCTGCCCACCCACTCCTACAGCATGAAAGCACGCATGCTCGGAGTGCTAACCTTAGACGCTCGCATCGACCTTACCCTCTCAAACCCTGTCCTTGGAGGATGGCAAACCTTCCCACCAAAAGCACCCTCTTCTGGCACAGCGACAGCCCTGTTGAAGATGACATCTGCTGGTTCCATCTCCCATAGACAAAGAGCTTAATGCGAACTCTCCAAATCGAGCAGTGGCTGGACTAGAAATAGACAGCCAATAACTCGTCATCCCTAGCTCATCCATCATTCTGCATTTCCACCTCTATAGAAACCTTCAGGGAGTTGCGAAGAAGGTGCCCTAGGCTGTTTATCTACCAAGGTTTTCAGGTCCCTGTGGATTAAAAGATGGTTCAGTGATTGAATATAATACCGGATTCTTCTCTATGCAGCGATAAACATAGAAGGCTCTTGGGCAGGTAGACATGACCCTCCTCTCATTGTCTCCCAGTTTATTTTGTACCCACCGAGATGTACTACAGGTAGGGAACGAGGCACTTAGTATTTATATGGTGACTTTCACTTGAATAAAATGGAGTTGTCATGCCTACGCATTGTGCTGGGAACAGAGTCGCGGTTCTTCAAAAGATTTGCTGTGAAGTGATTCTCATACCACCTGGGGAAGGCACTGAGGGGAGGATGGCGCGGTGTTCGGTGTGGCATATGTCAAACCTGCATTTTTAGGCTGGGAAGGTGGTAGTCACAAGTCACACAGAATGGAAGAAACCATTGTCAAGTCTGCGTCTTGACTTGACCACTCAGGGTGATCCCAGACTGTGAGATGCAGAGTGTGGGATGTCCTGATGTTGGCAGCAGCGTGGGCAGAGGGGCTCCCTTTAGCCGGCATCTGCCCAGTGCAAAAGCTGCAGTTTCCCTAAAGAGCAAAGACTTTCACACTCTGCTTCCGGTGGTGGTCAGTCCTGGCCGTGGGACCCATGTTGGTCCTCACTCCTGGGAAGAAAAGAGGGTCAGACAGCCAGATGATCTTCTGGGAGAATTCTGCCTCATTCCATTTCACTCCATTCTTTATTCATTGTCTGTCAGTCTGTCCAGGAACACACACACACACACACACACACTCTCTCTCTCTCTCTCTCTTTCTCTCTCTCTCTCTCACACACACACACACACACACAAACACCCTGCCTCACAAACCCAGTTAAAAGAGGCGTGCATCCACTTGTGTACACAATAATCAACCAGCCTCCCACGCAGCAGTATCCACCATCTACAGACACCCACGTGTCACTCGCGGAGCAATTAATAAAAAATCCAGGCAACCTAGGAGCCTATTATTTTTCTCTTTCGCTCCCATTTTCTCCCCTAAAAAAAGGCCTTTTGAAAATATATTAAACCAGGTAAATTTTTACTCATATGTATCCTGGAGCAGATCGACAAGGAAAACAATCACAAAATAAATATTTTTGTTTTTGTTTTTAGAAAAGAACATTTCCCTATACATTGTCTCTCTCTAACGTGATGGAGCTGGTGTCTTACACCAGGTGTTGTTGGACTGGGAGCTCTGGCTGGACCGTGAGGGGACATGGGACAAGCCAGGGCCCGGAAACCGGGCAGGCGGAGGAAGCAGAGGGTCCAGAGGGAGGGATGGAGGAGAGGGGAGAAGGCGCAAGGACACCTGCCTGCCCGAGCCGACCTCGGTCCTCGGTGGGTGTCACTTCTCCTGTTTCCTAAGGGTGCCGGCTTGAGGAGCAGTCAGTGTCCGGGGGGGCGCACAGAAGAGGCAGAGTACAAAAAGTAGGGACCAATGTAGGGAATCACGAAACAACGCCATTTTAAGAAATCTGCTTAAAAAGATTACAAAAGTGACTCCGCGGAGGGGACGGGGAGCTGCCGCCCCTTCGTTCTCGTCCCCTCGTGCTTCCTGGAATGATGAGAATCACTTTTAAGGATTTGTCTGTTTCATGGTTCGGCTGGTTCTTCTTCTTCATCTCTCCCTTGGCTCCTCGCCCCTCACTGCGTTCGTCTGAGAAAGCACCGACTTTACAGATGCGAGGCCGCTGAGTCGCAGCCTCCCAGAGGGGGAGTGTGTGTGTGTGCGTGTGTGTGTGTGTCTGTGTGTCTGTGTGTGCACACACAGAGTGAGTGTATGCATGTGTGCAGGGGCTGTTTCTTTCCTGCCTGCTTCAGTCTGGGCCCCGAGGTCCCATCTGCTGGGTGTGGCAAGTCTCAAGGGAGTACCTTTTGGCAGTGAGGCGAGGGCTCGGATGATCTCTGCACCAGGATTCCCGGGCTCCTCCCTGCCCAGCACCAGGGCGGGACCCCATTAGCTACAGAGTTTGCCTGTCTCATACTCCACGGGGTTTGGCAGCTTGGAATTGAAAGCCCTCAGGGAAGACTGGATCCTGCCCACCTCATTGTTGGCCAGCTTGAGCCGGTGCCGGAGCAAGCAGGAGAAAAGGTCCAGCCGGACTTTGCCAGGTGGGGAAAGCTGGTTTACCCGGTCCCTAAGCTCTATGAGCTGCAAGAGGGCAGAGTCCTGGGAACCTTGAGTATATGGGTAGTCCAGCTGGAGAATTAAGTCCCGGATCGCATCCGGGTCAAAGGGCAGGCTGTAGCCGAAGACCTGCAAGGTGTTGATTTTCATGTAGCCCAAGTTCTTAGAGGGATCGGTCATCTCCAGGGGCTCATAGTAGATTGTCTCGTTGGAGCTGTCATCCAGGGACTTGATTCGGCTCCGTAGGTAAACATGGACTGTCTCAAAGAAGGTCTTCCACCTGTTCCCCAAGGTGATAGTCCAGTTTTGGCACTGGGCAGCTGCGTCCACGTTAGTCCTTTCCCAGTCAGGGAAGTGGCCCTCACTCACGGGCATGAACCAGCTCTCAGAGTGGCTGCCCCCAAAGGGGTTGACATAAATGGCCATCACAGGCTCCAGGGTGCTGTTCTTGGTGAGGCAGATCTGCAGGGACAAGGCCAGCATCACGTGCACCAGCCCGGGCTTGTACTTGTTGCTCTTCAGGGTGAGCAGCATGCGCTTTCTCCAGGAAGGGTCGAACCAGCTGCCCAGGCGCATGTCGTTACTGATGAAGATGGAGTGCACCTCGATGCGGCTGTCCCGCTTCTGCAGCAGGTACTTCAGCTCCAGGTCCTGCAGGTCTGTCTCCAGCCCCAGGAAGCTCTCGAGGGACTCGGCCACCTCCGGCCGGCACAACCCTTGGGCCAGCACGTAGCCCGGGTTGCAGCTCCCACAGCGCGTGCTGTTGTCCGGAGCACAGTGGGCACACGCAGGCCCCTCGCCTAAGGCGCAGGGGATGGGGCCCTGGCAGGAAGACTGGTCATAGGGGCAGGTGCAGCTGTGGCTCTGCTCCAGGAAGGTGCCGGGGAAGCTGCTTTCTCCGCAGTAGAGGAGGGACTGGATTCGGTTCCACCAGTAGGACAAGGACCTTTGGGAGAGGAGACAAAAACAAAGCCAGAGTCATAAGAAGCCACTGCTCTGCCGTCTTCCCCGAGTTAGTCAGCAGGACGTTGACTAACAGGAAGGAAGGTGATGAGGAAGATAGAAGCCAAGGTCTCCGAGTGATGAAAACCCTACTGTACCCATCTGGAAAGATCGAGTAGGGCCTGGGCTCGGTGCCTGATGGACCTGCACTAGAAATATTTGGCATCAACCTGCAGCGGGAGCAGCCAGGCTCGTCCCTCCCAGGTACCGCCTCCCTCTCTTATTCGACAGCCTCCAGAAGCTCTCCGACATCTTTCTAATCTAGTGTTCAGCCTTCTGGAAAAGATCTTCTAACAACGGGCTCTTCAGACGTCCCAGCATCACGCCGACTTCTTCCCCACTTGACGGTCTCTGTCCTTCCTCTGCTCTCCGCTTCTGTCACTTTACGTGACCCGCTCCCTCTTAAAATTTAGATTTCAGCTCTTCTGGTACCTCCTCAAAGAGGTCTTTGTAGCCCCTTTCTGAAGAGCCACCCAGCCACTCCCTACCCCATCACCCCGTTTCTGTGCGACCCACAGGCACGGTCAGTGTCGGAAACTGTTGTGCTTATTTATCGTTGACCCATTCGCGATGCTTTCCCTGCAGTGCGGCGAGAGCAAGGGCACTGTGGTATTGACCAGCGCGTCCTCAGAGCCCAGCGTTGCTCTCGGTGCTTGGTAAACATTAGATACTTATTTGTCGAAAAGGGAATGAACTCGTCTCAAAAACCCTTGCTGGCCTGTCCTCTGCGCTCGCGCTTCCCTCCCTGCCCCAGCCTCGGCCAGAGCTGCATCAGACGGTGGCGAGGACAGCTCCCCTCTGCTGGACGGCTCCGTCTCGCATGCACCAGCCCGTCTGCACCTCCTCCCGCACGGTCTGGCCAAGTCCACCTTCCCGGGCAGGCTCTTCTCTCTGGCCTTTGCTTCTCCCTGACCGTGTTTTCGATTTATGTTCCACAAACGTGAATGTAAGTGGCTGCCACGTAATTATAATTTTCTGGTTTTTATGTTTCCAGATATTTATTAAATCTTCCAAATTAATAAATATCCCCCACAGCTTAATGATAGCACATGCAGTGTGAACTTAATCAGATGCACGCACGAAAGGATGAAGGAGTAAGTGCCCACGATGACACGGCCCCACTCTGTTCCCGAGGGCGTGGGGACTCAGCCTTCTTTCCCCGCGGGACTCGGAGCTGTCACTTGTTTGAAACAATCCGATGCGTGTGTTTCTCATCCCATGGAGTATTGACTCCACCCCTTCCTTTCCTAAAATCCTTATTAAAATGGAACTAGGTGAGAATTAGAGTGTTGTTAAACTAACATTTGAATCTCCTGTCGTTTGTATAAAAGTAACATTGGCCTCTCCTTTTCACCGTGCGAGTAGGTGAAGGTGACAGGAGAATCTGAAAGGCTGTGTGTGGGGCTCCGCTCCTGGATGTCCCAGGTTGGACGACGGGTCCTCCCCGGCCACAGCTGTGGGGAGGCGGTGCTGAGCTCTGGCACCTGGGGTTGCTCACCTTTCCTTGGGCAGGCGGAAGCGAGGCTGCCGGTGGCAGCGCTTGCACAGGTTGAACAGCCGGCGGACAGTGCGCTGGGTCTTCTTGAGTAGCACCCTCAGGCTGTCTCCCAGCTGCTGGTAGCGGTGCTGGAGGCTGGTGTCCGTGGCCCAGAACTGGGCGATGGCTGTGCAGTTCAGGAACCTGTCGTCAGGCAGCCTTCTCAGCAGGGCCTGGAATTCCTCTGCGGGCAGGGACATAGGGCTGAGCCGAGGGAGAGCCGGGCAGACCCAGAAGGGGCAGCTCCCCCCCCCAACCCAGCCGGCCCTTCAGAGTCATTGAATGCAGAAGGAGCCTTCCCATCCACTCTCCCAGTTATTTATTTTTTAATAGCTTTATTGAGAAATAATGAACATTTCATAAACTATCACTCAGGACTCTTTTTCATCTCTCCTGTCCTTAATATGTTTCTGAACTTCAAAGCAACTCTCTCACCATCCAAGGGGCCAGAGGCCCTTCTTCTGCCAATGACCTTGGGACACATCTCGTCTCCTCTTTGTACCTCCTGATAAGTCCTTGACAGCACTCTCAGGCCAGTCTTCTTCAGCAACACCACAATGCCCTTGTGGAAAATGTGAGGCGCTCACGGAGATGAGCGTTCACAAGGCCAGCCAGCGCGGACACAGAGAAGCTAGAGCACCCAGCTCAGATATCTTCCCACAAACCTTTCAGTCTCTGAGAGCAGCCACCCCTCTCCCCATCCTTCTCTCTGACTCGGGGGTACACTTGCTTTCTTTCAAGCTTTGACCCATAGCCAGTACCCTTTCTTTTCTGTAGCGAATCCAGAAGCTATGTGCTTTCCGGTTCTCAGCTTGTACTGCAACTCTGACTTCTGAGAGCTTCCTGCCTGGCACAGCATGTTTTCTGAATGCATGCTCAGGTCTCTGTCCATGGTTCTGATCGTACTGGGGGCCTGCCACCTCCCTGTCTGCTGGTGGAGGTGCTGAGACTCCTCATTTACTCGTTCACGGTAACTTAAGGTGCTGAAAACCCGAAATCACACATTGAAGGGTTATCAAGCATTTACCACGGTTACCAAAAGCAGCTGGGTGGAGGTCTGGAAAGTGATATTCTTCTTAGCTGCTAATACCTTGTCTAGGACTTGAAATGACAGTGCTTGGGGCCTCACCTCATTCTGATTTCCCAAGCACCTGGTTCTGCATCCCCGCCCCGCTCCCAAGAAGGCTGGAGAATCACCCCTAGTAATGAAGCTCGCGACTAGCATGTGCATACTTCTCTTTATGAAACCTTTAAGCATATAAAAGAGTATGGAGAATAACGAGATAAGCTCCCATGTGCCAGCCACCTACAATTCGGCATTTTGCCATATTGGCTTCAGAATTTTTTTTTTTTTAGGAAATAAAGCAAAGCAATTATGCTTGAAGACCCCAAGCTTTTGCTTCATCTCCATCTAATTGTAACCATTCTTGGATATTATTTTAATCATTATCACATTTTTTAATGTTTTCTACAACTGAGAAATATTAAGTATTGTTTTTAAACATCATATAAATAGTATTAAGTATGTGTTATTTTAGTAAATTATTATACTATAGCATTATATATAAATGTTATAGAAATAGAAACATGTACACAATATATGACCTTTTTCATCTTGTTTTGTTTTATCCAACATTATGTTTTTGAGATATATCCACATAACTAGCATTCATTTAGTATTGAAACGTATGAATATACTATGCAGAGTTCTTTTTAGATTATTTTATCTAAATTATCCCATAAAGCCTTCTATCCAACTGCTATTATTACTTTCCGTCTTTAACAGATGAGGAGACAGGCACTGAGAAGCTGCCTGGTCAATCCAAGTTCATAGAGCTGATCAGTAATAGGGTGTCTCGGTCTTTTCAGCTGCTGTAACAAAATACCACGGACATGGTGGCTTACAAACAACAGAAATTTATTTCTCACAGTTCTGGATGCTGGAAGTCCGCGATCGGGGCTCCAGCATGGTCAAGTTCTAGTGAGAGCCCTCTTCAAGGCTGCAGATGGGTGACTTCCCACTGTGTCCTCACACAGTAGAAGGGGTGAGAAATCTCTCAGGGCCTCTCTTATAAGGGTTCACTAATCCCATTCATGAGGGCTCTGCCCGCAGGACCTAATCACTTCTCAAAGCTCCACCTCCTAATACCATCGCCTTGGGCGTTAGATTTTCAACATATGAATGTGGAGGGGGCGGAGCGGGGATACAAACATTCTGACCTCAAGGCAGAGCAAGGATGCAAAACCAAGTCCTTGGAATCTAGGTCTCAAGGTAACACCGATATTAGTTATACCAACAACCAGCAACACTTAGCACGTACTGGGTCTCCTAGAACTGTTGATGAACTTTATTCATTCAGCAAATATTTATTGTGCATCTTACTTGCAAGCACTGTTCTAGGCGCTGTGGAATCCATAGCAAACAAGACAGACAAATCTATGCCCTCAATTACATTTGGTGTGGCTTATTAAGTCCTTAAAACACTTCCCTTTGGTAGGTTCTATGTCCATTTACATCTAGAACAAAGAGAAACAACTTGAGACTCCATGGAGATAGAATCTGCTTGAGGTCACCGTGACCAGAAGTGGCAAAGCAGAATCCAAGCTGAGTTCCCCATGATCTTGCCCTATACTTCACAACCACCTCCCATTGACAGGGAGGGAGTCTGGGACAACCAACTGCTCACCTGACTCCTCGAACTGCCGGTTGTGAGTGGCCCAGGATTCCTGGATCTGCAGCAGGCTGGTCTCCATGGCCTGGATGTCGGCGTCAGGACAGTTGCATTCTGGGAAGGTGGGGCCACACTTGCACCAGCAGTCATTCTCCTTGCAGATGAGCTCACCCTCAGAGCTGCAGGTGATGTAGCTGAGCGCCGCAGCCACGAAGCGCTCACGCAGGTACTCAGGTAGCAGCACCTGCAGGCCTAGGGAAAGGGCTTGTCAGGGAATCACCAGGCAGAACCAGCGGGGACTCAGTTTCCCTCACCCAAGGCTGCAGGAGCCCCAGCTGGGGTTCTGCCGCCTTGTGAATCCCAGGCCCAAGAACGGTCACCCCAGGGCCTAATTCCTGCTGAACTGGTTGGGAGAGAGGGCTGCCCCAGTGACAGATGGGGGAGGATCTGAAAATGCAGATGAGGCGCATCAAAGCCCAAGGCTTTGTCGAACCCCTTACATCAGCCAAATCGAGAGCATGCATATCACATGAACGGGCTTATTGGCTACACATCAGCATTTCTAGGATGGAAACAGGAAGATGTTTCAGATAAAAGAAGAGCTTACAGCTCTCATGGGGGAAGAATCAAGCCTTGATGGGCTTTTTGCTTTGCCTCTGATAGCCATCCTGTTTCTAGCTTCACTGAGATTAGCAGCAGGCATCCTAGGACATTAACAAATGCTTATCTTCCTGGGCCTCCCACCCCAGCCCTGGTTTGGAAGCAGGGACCGGTAGTGTGGGTACGTGGTGGCGTGTGTGGAAAGTACACCACATCATCTCATCTACGATCTCAAGCATGAGATCATACTGTGGTCATACTAAGGCGCTAGTGAATGAGGAAATCCAAGTCCAGTGACCTCAGGGACCTGCCCAAGTCACAGTACTAGTGAGGTCAGCTTGGTGTCAGACCTTGCCCTTGTCCCATCTGGTCTCACAGCATAACTTGAACTGGTCGCCCCATCTCGCTGTGACTTAACTCTTGAGGACATTTAAAAGTAGGGTAGTCAGTCATAGACACCCCAAGGTTGGTCAGGCCTGGAGAGATAGGAATGGCTCTCAGTTCTCTTGTGATTAGCTTCCCTTGATCTTGGATATAATCCACTAAAGCTATAGTTTTCCCACCCATCTGTAGTAGATGTTAGTTTACCGCTAGGGGAATAGACTCCTAATTGGCTTCAAGCCACACAGAGTGGCTGTTGAAAGTATATCAGAGGATGAACAAAGAATAAACATGTCTTTGGACACAGCCTGGAGGGTTCAAGGTCAGGCTCCCCCGTAGGGACACTGTGAGACCCTGTGCCAGGAGAGTGAGGGACGTGGGGACTTCTGGAGAGGATGAGCCCCCATTTCCTCAAATGTCTGCCAGCTCTTTAGTTTTACACTCTTGACCTTGTCCTTGGCACGAAATCGGGGAGCCCAAAGTAAGGGTCGCGGTCTCAGCAGCCCTCTACCTATAGCTTAGAACTGCAGCAGCAGTGGTTATGGGGCCGCCTGGTTGCGATTTACCTCCTATTCTGAACTGCTCCTGAATGTTCCGGCTCGACTCCGTGCCCGCGGTGGTGCTCGAGCAGCCCTCCCCGCAGGCCCCGCGCACAGGCTAGCTCTCCGCACTCGCCCTCTGCGGGCTTGTTCCCTTCGCCTCCCCCATTTCTCCCTCCTCCTCCTCATCACGGTTCCCATCGCTATAAAATAAGTGCCTTGAGCAAAGTCTGCATGAGTGATGGGCTATAAAATTAAATGGCATAAACTATTCCAAATGAACCACCAGGCATTCTGAACGTCACTCATCACTTATTTCCAGACACAAATGCGGCCCATCCGGGAACACAGGAGGGGAGCGATGCTGACTGCGTTAGGTGCCTCTAAAGAAAGGGGTCTTTTACGCCTCTTTATTATCTATTCCTGATTCCTAAGGTATTTATGGGTTGCATCTGGCTCAGATTGCCTGGAATTTGTAATCGTAGATCTTGGGTGAGGGCTATTGATTTTATAATACCGGGACAATAATATCTTAAGCAGAGTTCAATTCAGTTAGGCCTTAAGAAAAATGAACTTTTGCCACTGCCAGGCAGCTCCGTCTGAATCAGCTTGCATAGCGCCCTCACCAGGATGCTGTGTGTGGGGGGGGACGGGGGGACGGGGGACAGAGAGCGGGAGCTGAGAGCCACCCTGAGTCACCTGGCCTCCTGACTTCGTGGAGTTCCTCCCTTTCCTTTCACTTTTCTCCTGTTTTCCCGTTTCATGTTTCCTATTCCATCCCAGTCAAGGTTCTCATTCCTCCCAAACTCTTCTCCTGGCTGTGCGCCCCCCACCCCCTGCCCCCCGGAAGGCTGCAGGATAATAGCGGAAAGCAGGGGCCACTCTCGGGGGGAACCAATGGGTCCACAGTTTGTATAGTTCTTACTTGAGCTAGAGATGGTGGCTCCATAACCACTTTACAAAGGCCAGCTGTTCCCAGTGTGTCCTTAGGACATGGCGGAAGGTTCTTTGGGCAACAAAGGATATCACTGAACTAGGACAAGGCACATAGGGGTGGACATGCTATTGCTGCAGGACGGTGACAGAGTTCTTGGAAGGACTATGAGGGGGAGGATTTGGGTGGTGACTGGTACGAGCAACGGGTCTTGGGCGTGGGGCAAACCATGCCAGAAGTTTGCACAAGAGGATGATGGACAGTCGTGAAGTACATGGCCCAGAACTCTTGGTAGTTCTTGTCTTAAGCAGGGTTAAGTAAGTTAATGGGGCAGGCAGGGGGTTCTCCCACTTCTTGGTGGTCCAAGCCTTTCAGCGATGGGGAAAGTGTGCGAACCGTCACACTGCGGCTTACCGAGCAGCTGCACTTTGTTCTCTGGACTCTGCACCAGGACAGAGCTGACCGAGTCCAGGTTGTCGTAGTTGCTGCAGCCCAGAGGGCCGGTCCTGGTCTCCGTGACCTGGAGAAGGGAGGGCAGAGCGTGGGTGTGGACAGCAAGGGGAGGCTTTCCCTTCGCACTCCCCACCTCCAGTCGTCCGGTCTCAGGCTCTGTGTCCTGTCTTTGACTGGCCGAAGGAACGACCTGTGTTCCCCCACCCCAGGAGCGTAAAGCCACTTTTGGTGTACGGCTGGCAGCAGCAGTTGTACGTAGTGGGAGCCTTTCGGAGGGAGCCCCAAAGAATTTCTGTCCAGGAGGAGAAAATTCAACTTAGGCAGAGGAAGCCTGTGTTAGACTTTTAAGCCAGAGTCCCCGCTTCTCTCCCCCAGAGGAAGACAGGGGGCCAGATGTGGAGGCTGTTGGCCTGCCGGTGAGCCAGCTGTATCCGCTTGACATGGTGCTCACAGGCTTTAGGGATCCCAAAGATGAAAAGCACTAGAGAAATAGGAGTTATGAGTATTATTATTAGTATTAAACATTTAAGTCCCACCTTGGCACTGAGAAGTCCTTTGAGAAAATCAGCCATGGGCTTACTTCATATTTTAATAAGTATTTTAAATATACATAAAGTGTTATAGGCATGTAATATTCCAAAACACCATGGAGTCTTTTTAAAATATTATAAAGTTGGCCTATCAGTTTTCCCCTGATGTTTAAAGTATAAGATGAAAAATACAGAGCTTGACATGCGCTGAAATAATTATGTAATAAGAATGATGGGGACCTGAGGCCCTTTCTTCTCCGGATCTCTGAAAGCTTTGCCAACAATCAATCAACCAATCAACGAGTATTTATTGAGCAGTCACTGTTTCAATTCCACACAATCCATCAAACATTCGTCGAGCGTCTTTCCCAAAGTTCTTCAAGGCAATCTGCCCTGATCCCTCCGACCTCCTCTCCCAGGCACACTGCTCTGCAGCAGGCATACGGGCTGCCGTTTTCCATCCTTTCCTGCAAGTATTTTGGTCATGTCTGGTTCTCTACACACCAAAGGCTCCACGGGAGTACGCGCACGTTAATTTGGCTCACCATGTTGTCAGCGGTATCTGGCACATAGTAGATACTCAATAAACTGGAGAATGTGTGAGTAATAGGTTCTAAGCTTTGGAGGGTGGAAGGACGGGCACAAAATACACACGTTATATGCTCTGTCCTAAGGAGAATACAACCCGTAGGGGGCTGGGTCCATACACAACTGACTGATACACATCCAAGTCGAGCAGAGGCCACGTGTCGTAATGAGCACTGGGGAAGGTGCAGCTCTGAACAAAGGGAAAACAAGGAAAGAAGTAGCAGAGAAGATGCCACCTGAGTTGGTCCTTGAAGATAAGCAGCAAGTGGACAGGAAGAGAAGGAAGGGAAAGGTACTCTGAGGAAAAGAAGGGGCAGCGTGGCCTAAAACACATAGGTTCGAACGTGTGTGGTATGTGTGTCTAGCAAGCCGCTAGTTACCATCGTGAATACCAAGGTATTAAGTGACATTCTTAAAGGGAATTTAGTACACTTGGGCTTAAAAAATACACATGGAACAGAGTAATCAAGTGAGAGGGGGTGCGATACTGACTTAGGATATAGTGGGGAGAGAGACGGGCAAGATCTTTGTAGATTAAGGTAGTCAAAGAAGGCTTCATGGAGGAAGTGAGCCATGAATTGGTCTTGAAGGACAAGCAGGGGTGGGAAGGAAGGGTGAGGGAATTGGGATGAAAAGAGATGGCAAAGACCAAGCGGCAACAATGACATGGCACTGAGAAGCAGCAAGGCTTAGCCTGAATGAAGAGAGACAACGAGATGGTGACAGGGCCAGGAACAGCCTCTCTAGAGTTTTCCAAGTTCATCCTCCAAGGTCATTCCATCTACCCTTCACAGGAACTCTCTGGGATAAATCACCACTGTTGGTCTCCACAGAAGGAAACCAGGGTTTGGAGGGTTACAGTGTCCGACACTGCTGAGTAGCTGACACAGGGTATTAACTTTCGAGTCCCCAGATGCCAGTTCATTGCCCTGGTGTCTCTTGTGAGGGCATGTCAGTGGACTGTAAAAAGCAAAGTGAGTTAAACCCCTTTAGATGACATTACTCTTAAGAACAAATATTTCAAACAGCCCAGTGCCCCAAACATATGGTAGTGATCTCCCTTCTCAGAATGTGAACCGGATGCAAAACAAACTCTACAGCCTGAGGTTACAGCATCCCGATGTTATGGACCGGAAACCCAGGCCAGGTAGGTTACATGCCTTATTGCAGGGCACACAGCTAGTCACCTGCAGGGCTAGGATTCGTTCGACTCATTCTTTCATTCACTCACTTATTCATTTAGCCAATACCCACGGAGCAAGCAGAACTCACAGTGAGCAAGCCATGGTCACCACCACAGGAGTTTATAGATCACCGGAAGCACGTTTCCACACTCCCTGTGTTCTGCCTGTTACACGCGGGCCCGCCTCCCTCCACAGGTGGGCACTGAGTGCTGAACTGTGCCTCTGTGCTGAGTGGGTGGCAAGTTGCCAGACTGAAGTGGGAAGTTGGGTGCTGCCTTATTTCAAAGTGAAGCCTTCTCTGTCTGTACGGAAGAACAGTCTCTGTAAGAGCTGTGGCTAAGGACTAGCCTACCTGTTCTGGAAGAGCCTGCCCCTCTGCGAATGGGGTGGGCTGAGGGCAGTGTGGGATGGCAGGTGTGCTGTTTGGGAGACGTGCCTGTCCCCAGCTCCAGGTGAGCCGGCCAGCACGCTGTCACAGAGCTTGTACTGGGTTGTCCATCCACTCCCCCCCGCTGAGGTGGTCACTCAGCAGCATCAGGTCCAGGCAGGGAGGCAGCTACACACCTTATGTAGGAGCCGGGCGACTCCCAGGGAGGAGGCAGCACAGCCACCTTCCTCTCCGTTGTCACAGCACTGTCCCTCCCTCCCGCCACTCTGCCTCCCCCCCACCATCTTGTCAATGTTCTGGGCCCCTGGAGCTCTCTCCTGTGCTTCATTCACATTGCTATTTCCAAAAGTCAGATCCGCGAGAGGACAGCCAGTCAGGCAAGTCATTGAAAGGGCGTGAGTGGCTTCGCTTTGTTGGTTGAGGCGCAGGGTAGGAATGAGGAAGAGACCGAGACCGTGACACCCACACTCATTTCCCGTGAGAGGGACGATCCAGGTCTCCAGGGCTGAGGAGGGCCCACTCTGGTGTCACTGGATCCCAAAGTCCTTGCTCTTCCTCCTGCTGCTCTGCTCTGAGCCCCTCTGTCCTCCTGAGACAAGTGGAATGGTGGTGGGGGGGGCGGGGTCGGGCTGGGAGATTTGACAAGCAGGAAGGCCAAGTGACGAAAGCCCAGAGTCCTGCAGAGCCGGTCCTGAGAAGCCTGTGCCTTTCTCGGACGACAGGTCCCACAGATGGTAAAAAGGAACCCAGAGAGCTAATGGAAAGTGCAGTTCACTCAGGCGCACTTCAAAGAACGTCTCAAATAAGCTTCCAGAAAGGGAAAATAATTGTGTGCTAATTGGTCTGTTGACAGAGACCAGCCTGCCATTAGAAAGCCCTGATGGATCTCAGGTTCATTAGCACATCCAATTTCCCATAAATACCAGATCATTCGAACCCCCATTCCAGCCAGCCGGCTCTCCTCTCCTGCCCTTCGCTTCCGGCAGGCTGCTCTCCTTCTACCTAGGGGGACACCTGCGAGGCTGAGGGCATGTCAAATGGGCTTCTAATTGCGAGCAATAGGGCCGCCACCTGGAGAGCAGAGCTGATGGTGTGTGTGCTTGAAAGAGCTGCACACTGAGTCCCAGGCCGCTGCGGTGAGGAGTTCCGACAGGTGTTTTAAGGGCGCTTTGTGAGAACCGTGCCCTCCTGGGGTCCACCTGGACTTTTGTGGGGGTTCTGTGCAGTCAGCTCAGGAGCATCTCAAGTCCTCCACACCAAGCTCCTCCTCAGCCTTCGATTAAACAGAGGGTGAGCCACAACTCAGGTGTGTCCCCACCACCCTGTATGGCTCTGATCCCTTCTCGGGAATGACGGACAGGGTGGGTGCATATTCAGCCTTTTACAGTTTGCAAAGTGTTTTCGTGTGAACTATGCCATTCAGTGCCACCCCAACTCTATGGTAAAGTCAAGGGTGATAATCACAGTATTTATGGACAGGACGGCAGTGTGCTCACAGATCAGAAGGGGTCCCAAAGCAGGGACCTAGAGGCCCCCCATGGTGCCTTGGCCCTTTGGTTACTATCAAGGGGGGAACAGGGGCTTTCAGGGGAGGGGTCAGGTGGTTAGGGTGGCACACAGGTGGTTGGTGTGAAGACTTTTTACCAGCTGGTATGGAAGTGTTTTAGTATTTTAATAACCATGTAGCCATAGCAGCTGAATGCGAGCCCTGGATAAAAGTAAGTCAAACAATTGCTAACTCCATGTTAAGCTCAGGACTTCTCAAGGTCATAGTAATAGTAAGCGTCAAGGCTGAAACTCAATCTCAAATCTTCTCGCTTGAGTAAGTTTGTTTTTCACCATACCATGTAGCCTGCCTTCACCTATCAAGCATTTTATTGAGTGTCTCACCACTTGTCAGACACTGTGAAAGGACCCGGAACTGTAGGCATGCAGCAGAGTCCCCACTGCTCTAAGCCCTCCTGTCATGGTGGGCATGAGGAGGCACAGATGGGGATGCAGACAGCTGCAGGAGAAGGTGACAAATCCAACACTGGAGGTGTGCGCTGATCAGGATAGATCTTGCCACAGAGGGCGATTGCAGTGGGGTCTCAGAGAAATGTGTTGGATAAACAGGAGCGGGCAGAGGACCTCTTTTTCTGGGTTAGTGAAAAGAATTTGCTAACATAGGGTGAGAAGTAAGAGTACACACCTGCTTAGAGAAACAAGAAACAGGCGGATTTGCTGGAGGATCTTCCTTTCACCGAGGCTGAGTAGGTGAGCAGAGTCCTTCTCCGCCGCCCGCTTCCACCCAGAGTGACGACCATGCTGGAAGCCAGCTCAAGTGCTACCAAGGCATGTCAGGAGAGGCAAGTTGGTGGCAGATGCCATAGCACCAACACACGTGTTGGCTGGAAAGGATGTCCCCCAGTCTACTGGCTACCTAGATTTGTAGCTGTGCTAAGTGTGTCAGAGCGAAGAATACTTTTAGAGGCAGAACGTATTTACTTTCAGGACAAAGCAGAGACCAACTCTATCCAGCGAGCAGGGCTGTGGGATGGGTTGCCGACACCCCCTGTGCTCCTTAGCTTGGCAGTGTGTCCTCGGACAGGTCACACAGGTCTCTAGACCCCACTAAGTTATGTAGAGATGAAGACTTGGAGGAGTGGAGGTAGGAGAAAACACTAAAAGATCTTTGTTTTCCTGTGGTTCTCTGAGTTACATTCCATGGGGAGAATGCTTTGTATTCCTCAGCAGAGAAGCTCCAGGTCGGTCAGCCCATTGGAAGCTGAATGGTCATCTCACATTCCATGTGTGATTGGAGGAGGTCCAAAAAGAGGCTTCTGAGGATGGTGGCCTTGAGGACATGGGCAGTGTCTCTAGTTCCAGAAAAAGTATAGCCACAGACGCTATCAATAGATGTGGTTTGGGGTGCCTGTCACCTCTCCACAACCCACAGAATTTATGAAAGAGGTGGGTCCAATAAGCCATAGTTGAGGCTGTGCAGCCCCCACTCTTCGTATTGGACTAGGATGGACTCTGAAGCAGATTACTCTAGATCTAGAGCAACCTCTTAATTACTCTAGAGAATTTAGACCCATGACACTGAGAATAAAAAATTTAAAGGGTGATTGTGGACACTTACAAAATTCAGAATAAATGAATATCAATCACCAGGACCTGAGAATACAATATTGGACAGTAGAGTGGTCCCTGCCCTGCTGGCATTGGCTGAGAGATAAAACAGAAAGATCATATTCGGTCAGGCCCAGAGTCAACTCCAGAACCAGGCAAAGCTACATGTAAGCTGAAGTCATTGGTATACGGAAAAGTCCGGAATAAATAGAGGCAAGAACTTGGACAAGAGATGCAGGTAGATGAAGCAGGTGGACATGAAAAAGTAGAGACACGTGTTCTAACAAGAAACAGAGAGAGTAGCCTGGGAACATTACTGTCCTTTTATAAGTCTCATGTGTCTGCACTGGGTCTTGTGTCTTATTCTTGGACATCTGTGATATTTGTCACCAAAGTTGTCTTAGTAAACCATCTTTATTCTCAAGCTACCTTGAGTAGATTTGTTTTTTTTTTTCAACTAAACATACTTACATACACTTGCACACACACTGAGAAGACCCTAAGCCATATGGAAAATGGGGTTGGTGACTTCATTCATTCATTCATTCATTCACTCACTCACTCACTCACTCACTCTAGAAACCTTTATCCATTACCCATAATGTGGCAGCTCTGTACTCTCACTGGGAGCCAACAATAAAGAAGACCCAGTCCCTCCCACAAGGACCTCATAGTCTCGTGTCATCTAGCAATTATAGTTCAGCTGGTAAACCCTGTCAAAGAGGCACGTGCATGAAACACTGAGGAGGGGCATTTAACTACCTTGGGAGTCAGGAAAGTCTTCATAAAGGTTCCCTTTTTGAGTTGGGCAAAGAAGGGTGAAGAGTCACTCAGGTGAATAGATGAGCATTGCACGCGAAACAAACAGCAAGTGCCAAGGAGAGAGACATAAGAGCCCGCTATGTTTGAATAAAGATGGGTAGTTAGATAGGACCGGATTACATGATATAAGTGATAAGTCACTTATGCTGGTGGTTGAGAAGGAAATGGGTCGAGAAGAGATGAAACTAAAAAGACAGCACGGGTAGATCTTCCATGGCCTTACACTTTTATTAAGAAGAGGAATCAGCCCTTTTCAATCTCCAGTTGGGCTGTAGCTCTTGCTTTCCATACACGTTCTTAGTTGATCTTCACAGAAATCCTTCAAGGTCGAAGTTATTCTAATTGCTCAACAATTTTAGGATGAGCAGACTGAGGTTGAGAGAAGTTTGAGAACTTGTTCGAAGCCCTGCTGTGAGCAGTGGCTGAAATCAGACTCTTGAGTTTGAACCCATGTTCTTTCCCTCGTGTCACACGCCTGCCACCCTGTCTGGGGGACAGTGGCTTGGGCTCCGTTCCATGTACAGTCAGAAGCCATTGAAGGAATTTAAGCATGCGGATGACATGAGATGATGGTTTTGCACCCGTGCGAGCAGCATGGAGGGTGAATCTGGGAGCTGAGGGTGGGGGCGGGAAGTCTAGTTAAACAGATAATGCGAGAAGATCCGGTAAGAGTCAGAGGTGCTGAATTGAGGGAATAGCAGTGGCATGGCGGATGGCAAAGAGCAAGCTCAAGATACGTCAGGGGGTGATTACAGCGGTGGACAAAGGAATCCGAGTTGGGCAAAGAGGGGAACGAGGCCGTGAAGGGGCGGGCGAAAGTGAAAAGTTGGTCAAACAATAAGAAAGACCATCGGCGGGATCTCTGAGTTGTGGGTCCAGGTCTGCCTTTCGTTTCTGGGTGAGACCAGTTCCTGAAGGGGGCCCGAAGGGAGAGAGGGACTCCCACGGAGCTCTGATCCCTGGTAAAACCCACTCCACACCACTCACAGTTCTCTTTCATCTCCTAAGATACCAGCTTCCCAAACGTACCCCAAACCCCGGTCTCCTCGAGTCCCGCTCCCCTCTTTGATGCTCACCCCCACTCCTCCTCCTCCTTGTTGCTGCGGTCTACTTGTCCTGTCCCTCCCCCTCACTCACTGAGGATTTCCGCCTTTTTTACCACCACCAGGCCTTGGTCCTTCCTGCCGACCTCGGCTTCCATGCGGTCCCCTGGCCTCCTCCCATCACCGCCCCATCTCGCCTCCTGCAGTCTCATCTTTGGCTCACCACCCGCCCCCATGGCCATGCCCCAGAACCCGATTTTTCGGTAGCTGTCCTTCCTCTATAATCTCAGTATTAAGCATCGCACGCTTGTTCCTCCTCTAGTCTCTTCCTTCTAACAAGTCATCGAACTGACTTGATGTCGACCATAACTTAACAATACATTTTAAAAAACCCACTTGGACTCGCGATCTTTCAACCTGGCCCAGTTTTCGCTTTCCGTTACCCTCCCACTCTCAGCCGCCTCGCTCCTTTTTCGTTCACTGTGTGTCCACGTACGCACGCGTCTCGGTAACATCCCGCTCTTCATCTACTCTGCGCCTGGCTGCACCTGGATACTGAATGTAGCCGGTAAAGCTCACAACCCTGCTGGCCGGGCTCGTGTTGTAATGATGACCATGCGTCTCACAGGGGCCCTCGGCGCTGCCCAACACCCCAGTATCAGTATCTGGTCGATTGATGTACCTGACTCCTACTCTCTGAAAAGACCATTTCAGACGTTCCTTTCTCAAGAAGCCCTTTTGGTTTTAGCCAAGAACTTTGCTTCTTGTTTCGTGGAGGAAATGGGATTGACCAGAAGAGAACAGTGGCAGCCCTCGTGGCTACACCTGCTGGGCCGCTGCGTTCGTCCTGGTGTAGTCCTTTCGCCTCCTGTTACAAAAGACGAAGCGCTTATGCTTCTCTGGGAGACCTACCCCTCCACCACGCATGGGTCATCGACTTCTCTCATGCGCTCAGCTGCTTCTGCAATAATCTGTCTCTCCCTCTCTACTGAAACATTGCAATCGGTGTGCCAATATTGTAGATTCTCTCTCGTCTGAAAAGTAAAAACACGACCTCCCTTCATCCCGCATCGGTCTCCAGCCATCACCCATTTTCCAGTTTTCCTTCACAGCAGGGTCCTAGAGCATTGTCTCTACTCCTCTGACCCCTCCCTTTGCTTTCGCTCTTGAACCTTCTCCATTCAGCTTTTCGGACCCTTCACGCCACTGAAACTACTCTTACCACGGTTACTAGTCGCCTCCATGTTGCCAAAGAGGTCAGTTCTCAGTCTTAGTGCTCAGCAGCGTTTAACGCAGTTGCCTGCTCCTTCTTCTGTGACACACATCACATGACTTTGAGATCTGAATCTGGCTCTCTTTACACCTTTCTGCTCTGTCTCAGCCTCCTTTGTCAGATGCCCCTCTTCTCTGTTTCTGAATGTCGATGTGCTCCACAGCTCAGCTCCAAGGCCACTTTCCCAGCTACATTCACTCGAGTGATCTCGTGGCATCCTTTCTCATAGTTTCAGATGCCGACTCCGCATGTGTATGTATTTGTATACCGAATTTATATCTCCAATTATGACCTTTCTCTGGAAATCCTGGCGTTGATACTCAACTGCCTGTTAGATACGTGTACTTGGATGTCTAACAGAAATGTCAAGTTCATATGTCAAAAACCAAACTCTTGATTGACCCCTTTCAGATCTGCACCTCCCCACCCGCCCCCCCCATCAGTGTTTTCTTTCTTAGTAAGTAGAGTCACCGTTATCCAGTTTCCCAGGCCCAAAACCTTGCTGTCAATCTTGACTCCTTTCTTCTAGTTCATTGGCTAATCCTGTAGGTTCTGTCATCAAAATATATTCCGAATCTGCCAACCTCTCAGTCCGTCTTTCCAGCCAGCTCTGTCCTAGCAAGCCAGCATTATTTCTCACCGGGACCGCTGCAGCAGCCGCCAATCAGTGATGCCCTCACGATCTGGCCGCGGCAGCCTCCGTAGCATCAGCTCCCTCTCCAGCGATACCACACGGTTCCCGCCTCGTGTCCCCAGCACACTCCCACTCGAGAGCAGGTGCTCTTCTCTCTGTCTAGAATTCTCTCCCTCGAGACACCCATGCGGCTCCCTCCCTCCCTTCATTCCGATCTCTGCTTAAATGACATTCCTTCAGACAAGTCTTCCCTGAAGTATCGTATCTCAAACGCGCTCTGTCCTTTTCCCTGGCTTTATTTCTTCATACCGTTAATCCCACCTGACATTACGTATTTATTTAATTCTGTCTCCACCACTAGAATTTCAGCTTCGGGAAGTCACGGGCTTCTTTTGTTTTGTTCGCTCTTGGATGCTCAGTACCCAGAACCGTGCCTGACACATAATAGGTGTTCAACAAATAGTTTTTGAATGATAAATAAATGAATGGAGCTCCCTTTCGAGTTTTCAGTGCGATAAAAGGGTCTAAAAACAGATCGATCTCTACTGAACCACTCTAACTTGATATTTAGAATTTTATAATCCAGCATCCTCAAGTATTTTTACTAGTCTTCTCTTTCCTAAAACAATATGAACTTTCCCAGAACTCTCCTAGATGTAAGGAGAAGAGGTTATAGTTATTAAAGTTACAGTAATATTTGATCTTTTTCAAGCATAAAAGATCACATCACTCCTCCGCTTAAAACTCTCTGGTTGTTTTCCACGGCACTTGGACTTCTTAAAAAATCATTTCTCGCGGCCCTGTAATCTGGCTCCGGCCTGCTTCTGAAGCTCATCTTGTACCAGAGCCTTTCTTGTCCATCTCTCTGGAACGACCACAGCCTTCTCCGTGTTCCTCCAAGGCACCAAGCTGGGTCCTGCCTCGGGGCCTTAGCCCTTACTGTTCCCTCTGCCTGAACTCTCTTCCTTCAGATCTGCATATGGCTGGCTTCTTTTCATTTCAGATCTCAGCCTCAAAATCAAAGCCCAAAGTGCCCTCCCCTGACTCGTCTGGCAAATATTAGCGGCCCCCTTCTCTCCCCCAGGAAATCTGGACCTTTTGACTCTGTTTTTAATTTACGTCATTATCTGAAATTCTTTTGTCAATGTTTACTGGCTCATTATCTTCATCCCCCACTAAAATATAACCTCTGGAGAAGAGAGAACCTTGTCCGCCTTCACTGTGTTCCCTCAGCTGGCGCCGGCCGTGGGACAGATGCCGCCTTGGTTATTTGCTGCAGAGAAAGACCTGGACCACGTTTCGGGCTGGTGGTGCCTCCATCAGAAAGCTTCCTCCCCACTTCAGTCACTCAGGCCTGGCTGACTCTGAGCTGTTTAAGACTCTGGCCTCCCCCTCGGTTTCTCTCTGCCTGTCCCCCACCCCCTCTCCCGGTACCTGTCAGGCCATTACCTTGATGGCCCCTGTGGCTATCTGGATGTGGTGCAGCCGGCGCAGTGTGCTCTCTCTGTCGATGAAGTAGGAGGCTGCTAGCTGATGCAGGGTCTCGAGGGACACGGCAGAGCTGTTCCCACTGCCGCTGGCGACGGGGGCACTTCCCGCTGACTCTGTCTTCCGGCTCAGTTTCCGCTTATCCACAAAAATGGTCAGGGACTCTTCTCCTATAGCAAACAACGTAGGTTCATTGATGAGGCCTTCTGCTCCCTGATCCCCTACCTATCAGAACGTGAAACTCTGGCCAGGAGAGATGGGGCTGAGAAGGAGCCCGGTCCTGCTGCGGACCACCTCTTCCCCATCCCACGCCACCTTCCGAACCATCTCATCTGACTGTGCCATAGGATAACGGGCACCAATGCCTGAGAGTCCCTCCCTTTCCTCGCTCCTGTAAGTCCCCCCACACCATCCAGTAGATCTGTTTAACATCCTCTATTGATCTCTGTCTCAGGCAATCCGCCTCCGTGGGAGAGGTAAAATTCTTTCTCTCGAGTTGTTTATGAGATGTTGCCATAGATATTTATGCTCCTTCCAAAAGGGCAAAAGCCTTGAAGCTCAGCCTGCCCCCTGCCGCCCCATCAAACATGCAGCACCTACCACGCAGGCAGCTGGCCTGCAACCTTGGACAGCTCCCTTTTGTCCATCCCATGGCGAGCTAAATGTTTTTAATAAATCCTGCTTTCTTCTTCCCAGGGCTGAGAGAACTCTGCCCCTTCAGAGCTTCTGATTCTCCCCCTGGGTCCTAGCCACAGGCTGCACCATCCCCACCCCCACCTCCATCCAGCCCAGAATCATTAGAATTGGTTTGTCTGTTTACCAATCTTTATAAAGAGGAAGCGGGAGGCAGGGACTCAGCAACCATTGACTTCTTTGCCCATGGCTCTGACAACTCTAGCCACAGCAAATACAGGGATGCAGAGAAGCCTCGGGTTAAGTGGCTCAGTCAAAAGATAAGTGGGAGCACCCCTGCTGGCAGGTGCTTAGTAGGAGGAACCTGTCTGTCCCCCAGCCTCCTTACCCCACACCCCCTTCTCAGGAGGGTGCGTCTAAGCAAACAGCAATGTTCTGGAGTGGATTTGGATGTCAAGACAATATACCGTTCTCGAAGGCACTGGAAGGAAAACACTTATCAGACAATAATAGGCCAAGAAAAACAAAAGACCCAGGAAGACGACCGAAGCTCTACTTAGTGTATCTATAAGCTATTTTCAGGGATCTGGCAACCAGTTCGCATAGGATGCTGATGCGCGTACCTCCGAGGGTGGCGGAGAGTAAGAAGTGAGTGCCGTACTTTCTGATCAGGTTTTCGGTGACCTGCTGCAGGCTGGGCCTCCTCCCCAGGAGGCGGACGTTCCGGATAAACTCCGGGGCGAGAGGCAGTGGCAAACTGAAGAAGTCCTTCCTCTCCACAGCCAAGTTGTTCACTTTCCAACGTGCGAACTCCCTGGAGGAAAAATCAAGAGCTAGAGAAAAGCTCATCGTGTTTTGGAGCAGGAGGCATAAAATCCGAAGCAGATCGCGTTCTTCCTTCGCTGGCATCCGCCCGCCTCCTCTCAGCCCACATCTCCCGGCGGAGGCTCCCACCGCCTCAGAAGCCCGTCGGCCCCGCCTGGCCTCTCATTCCCAGGCCGTGAAGAAGCCCCATCACAGCTGGCCTCCATCAGAACTTACTGCCACGAGCTTTCTCATTGGAGAGTGGCCAGTCAGCTCATTCAGATAAAGATACTCATGGTGGTAGTGTATGTAATAAGGGAAACAAACAAACAAACAAGCAAACAAACAGTGAAAATGTTGGGACATTGGTTTGCGGAGATCTGATCTAGTCACAGCTGCCATTCGGTGGACAAGCCATAACACCTGTCACGGCCTCCGTTACCCATTTTTTAAAAATTTATTTATTTATTTTAATTAGTTTCAAGTATATAGTACATTGGTTAGACATCTAAATAGTTCATAAAACAATCCCCTCAATTGCTCCCTTCCTCCCCTGGCCCTCCACCTAGCTATCGTATTAATGCCAACTACATTCCCTCTGCCGTGCTCCCCATCCCCGTGACCAAATGTCAACTACTAATGTGTACTTCTTTAACCCTTCACCCCATTCTCCCAGTCCCTCAACCCCACTCCCCTCTGTCCGTCACCAAATTGTCTACTATATTTGAGAGTCTGTTTTTGATTAGTTTGTTCTTTTTGTTCCTTAGATTCCACATATAAGTGAAATCATATGGTATTTATCTTTCTCTGTCTGACTTCTTTCACTCAGCGTCATAACCACCAGGTCCATCCGTGTTCTTGCAAATGGTAGGATTTCATTTTTTTTAATGGCTGAACAACATTCCACTGTATATATGAACCATAAATTCTTTATCCAATTGTCCGTTGATGAACATTTTCAGTTACTCATTTTTAAAGTCAGACGTTTGGTCTAGAATAACAGTTCTCAAAATTTTTGGCCTCAGCAATACGATAATCGAAGGGGACTTCAGTACCCGACTTCAAATGATGGAGAGACCATCCAGACAGAAAATTAACAAAGAAACATTGGACTTAAATTACATGTCAAACTAAATGCACTTAATAGACAGAGAACATTCCCTCCAACAGCTACAAAATACACATTCTTTTCACATGCACGTAGAACGTTCTCCAGGATAGATCACATGTTAGTTCACAAAACAATTCTTAATAAATTTAAAAAGACTGAAATCATGCATCTTTTCTGACCACAATGCTATTAAATTAGAAATCAATTACAAGAGAAACCTGTAAAATGTACAGATACATGGAATATAACAACACGCTCCTGAACAATGGGTCAAATGCAAAATAAAAACAATCTTAAGACAAATGAAAATGAAAACATGAATACTAAAACTTATGGGATGCAGCAAAAGCAGTTCTAAGAGGAAAATTTATAGCAATAAATGTCTACATTAAGAAAAAATAAAGATTTAAATGAACAACCTAAGTTTACACCTCAAGGAACTAGAAAAGAAGAATAAACCAAGCCCAAAGTTAGCAGAAGGAAGGAAATAACAAAAATCAGAGTAGAAATGAAAGACGTAGAGACTAAAAAAACAACGAAGAGATCATTAGAGAAATATATCGTTAGATAAATAAAAATTATTAGTTAGACTATCCAACCAAAATATAAAATTAAAAATGGAAGAGGACACATTACGACAGATATCGCACAAATGCATATGATCACAAGAGATTACTATGAAAATTTATACACTAACAAATAGGACAACCTGGAAGAAATGATTAAATTCCCAGAAACATATAACCTATCAAGACCGAATCATGAAATTTAAAAAAAAAAAAAAAAGACTGACTCATGAAACCATGGAAAATATAAACAGACCAATTACTAGTCAGGACAGTGAATCGGTAATCCCAAACCTCTCAACAAACAAAAGTCCAGGACCAGACCACTTCCCTGGTAAAATTTAACAAACATTTAAAAAAGAATTAATATAAATCTATCTTAAAACTTGTCTAAAAAAAAATAGAACTGGTGGGAAAACTTCCAAACTCATTTTATGGGGCCAGCATTACTCTAAATGCCAAAAACGGACGAGGACACCACAGGAAAAGAAAATTACAGGCCAATCTGTTCATCTCTGATGAACATAGATGCAAAAGTCCTCAAGAAAATATTAGCAAACAGAATTCACCAGTACATTAAAAGAATCATACGCCATGATCAAGTGAGACTTATTCCAGGAATGAAAGGATAGATTAACATCCACAAATCAATTTATGTGACACACCACATTAACAAAAGTAAGGATAAAAATCATATGATCATCTAAGTAGATGCAGAAAAAGAATTTGAAAAAATTCAATATTCATTTATGATAAAATAAAAGAACTGTCATCTAAGTGGGTCTAGAGAGAACATACTTCAACATAATAAAGGCCACATATGACAAGCCCATAGCTAACATCATAGTCAATGATGAAAAGCTGAAAGCTTTTTATCTAAGATCACTTTAATTCAATATAGTACTGGAATTCCTAGCCAGAGAAATTAGGCAAGGAAAAGAAATAAAAGACATATAAATAGAAAAGGAAGAAGTAAAATTGTCTCGATTCATAGATGACATGGTATTATATATAGAAAACCCTAAAGACTCCACTAAAAAATTTTAGAACTAATAAACAAATACAATAAAAATGTAGGATACAAAATCAATATACAAACATTAGTTGTAGTTCTATAAGTTAATAACAAAATATCAGATAGAGAAATTAAGGAAGCAATCCCATTTATAATTGCATCAAAAAGAATAAAATACCAAGGAATAAATTTAACCAAGGAGGTGAAAGATCCATACACTGAAAATTATAGACGTTGATGAAAGAAATTGAAAAAAAAAAACACAAATAAATGGAAAGATTCTGTGCTCATGGATTAGAAGAATTAATATTGTCAAAATGTTCATATCACCCAAACAATCTACAGATGCATTGCAAACCCTATGAAATTCAATGGCGTTTTTTTTTTCACAAAAATAAAAAAAAAAAACCTTAAAAGTTTTATGGAACCACAAAAGATCCAAATAGCCAAAGCAATCTTGAGAAAGAAGAAAAAACCTGGAGGCCCCACATGTCCTGATTTCAAAATATATTACAAAGCTATAGTGATCAAAACAGCATGGTATTGTCATAAATGCAGAAACATAGATCAATGGAACAGAATAGAGAGCCCTTGATAAATATGGTTAATTAATTTTTGACAAAGGAACCCAAGAATACACAATGAGGAAAGGACAACTCTTCAAAAAATAGTAATGGGAAAATTAGGTAGCCACATGCAAAACAATTAAGCTGGACCCCTATCTTACACAATACATGAAAGTCAACTCAAAATAGATTAAAGACTTGAGCTTAAGACCAGAAACCATAAAACCTGCAGAAGAAAACATAGGTGATGAGCTCCTTGACATTTGTCTCGGCGATGATTTCTTTAAAATCTGACACCAAATCCAGCCACCCTGCTTTGTTGTAGGTCACAGCTAGACTTTATTAACTAACAAAGAATTACTATTCTGTCATGTAAATTGCCAGAGGCAGGGAAAGGCAGGCATCCTTCCATTTCTTGTATTTTCTTAAAATGGCAAAAGCCCCTCACGAAGAGAAAAGGTCACCTTACCATAGATGTGACTCCCACTTTAATCAAATCTAAACAATGAAAATTGGTGGTCACACTGCTTGCACAGTCACTTCATTCAAGACTGTCAAACAGTAACCGCTACAAGAAGCTTCCTCAACCATCCCATCCAAAAGAACACCCCCGCCCTTTCTGCCCCTGTGCTCTGTATTATGTATATATCTTTTAGCATTTATTACTACTTGACATAACATAGCTTAAAATTCTCTGAATCTCCCTCTAGAACATAAACTCTCTGAGGGCAGAATTGATTTTTTTTTCTGTCTTATTCAACAGTAATAGAACAATACTAGAAGTTGTAACAATAGAATAATAGTAGATGTCCGATATATTTTTGTCGAATGATTGAATGAGAGATTCTCTCATTTATTTTTTAATTTAAAATAGTCATTTATTTTATGTCGCAGTTCTCCTCATCCTTTAGTTGCTTGCAAATTATCGATGACTTGATTTTTTAAAAAAGTTATAGGATTAGAATACTCAGACGCGACCACCAATTAGTGATTGATCTGAAGTAAAAGTAAAACATCATCAATGTGTATATATATCAAAGGGAAAATTATATTTATTTTATAAAAATTTTGTGCATTTCTTAATATATATAAATCAAGGCTCTTGCATCATCTTCCCTGGACACGAACACCATCCAGTGACTGTCCATCATCCACACCCTGGAGTCAGCCCAATGAACACAGAGCTCTCACTCAGACTTTGCTGTGCTGTACACCCTCCAGTCCCCTACACTGAGTCTAACAATTTCTGCCCACTCCCAGTATCCAAGGTCCCCCCAAAGAAGCAACAATCTCGGTGTTTTGCTCTTTTTCTTAGTCTTCATCTTCTTTTATAATTTTCCAACCTCAGACTTGGAAAATTATATATTTGATCCAAACCAAGAAGAATTTTGAGTATATCTTACTTAAACGAGTGAGGATATTGAAGCTCAGAAAGCTAAGTAATTTGCCTGATGTCACACGACTACCAGGAAGGACATTTGGACTGTTAGAATTAGAAGAAACGTTTGAGTACCGTTTGCCAATTTTTTTTTTTTGCATTCTTGTGCCCATCTAATATTCTCTTCATGTGATGCTTGGGATCAATGGATGAGACGGCTCAGGCCCAAGCAGACTAGCACAGGCAGTCCTGCTACCCCAGATCTTGTCCAATTGTCCCAAGGGGTGGGATCAATATATGAACGTACCTATAATCTGTCTGCAGCACCACCAGCGCCAGCGGGCACAGCAGTTGAGAAGGGCGATTCCAACCCTCTTATGTCATGAGAAAACCATGACACAGAGACGGAAGTGGTTTGCATAAAGCAGTACTACCAGTCGGTACCAGAACCAGAACAAAAAGCTAATGTCCTAATCCTTCCCCAGTGGTATTTGACAGCAAGTAGGATGATGGGGACAATAACAACAATGAGACCCAGGGAGGTTAAGAAAGTCACTTGCATTAAGTCATACAGTTAGTAAGTGACAGAGCTGAAATTAAAACCCAGGTCAGTACCATACTGATGTTTCTGTAACACTGTTTTTCCTTGTGTAGATTAGGTTAAGTGTATTCTATTGCATTTTAATTCATTAAAAATGTTTACTATATTCTAACAAAAAATACTTTCATTACCTGGAACATTCCATCTTTTTAATGATCCATACAAAACGTGAATTTATTGTGTATGCAAAACACAGTGCAACATATACACTAAAGCAAAACTTTTCAGTACGCCCCTTTGCAAGAGGAGAAATTAAGACCTACAAAAAAAATCAAATCCACACACGGGGTGCCAGAGCCGGAATCAGAGGTCAAGGCCTGATTCCAGCTCCCCTGTGGCTGCTCAGGAACTCGTAACACAGAACAACAAGTGACTCAGAAACATGAATAATACTGTCTTAGGAAGCTTTTTATGAGTAAATAAAAAATAATGGTTAACATTTAATAAATTCTTAGGATGTGCCAGGCATGCCAACCATCTTACAAGTATCAACAATGTAATATTCACAACATCTCCATAAGGGGGAAAATATAATTATCTTCGTTTTATGGATGAGGAAATTGAGGCACGAAAAGTTCATTTCCCAGTAGGTAGCACCCAGTAGGTGGCAGAGTGGGAATTTAAATGCACTGTCTGGCTCTGTGATCCACAGTCTTTCTCACCCACCGTACAGCCTTTCCTGTGAAATACAAAGGAGCAACCACAGTTTTGTGACTAGGGAAGAGTGTGTGTGTGTCTGTGTGTGTGTGTGGTGTGAGAGAGAGAGAGAGAGAGAGAGAGAGAGAGAGAGAGAGAGAGAGAATGAATTTCATTGGAGAAAATAGATGTGGGAGGCTGGCGTCAAGGCAGAATTAGGCATGAGGTCTCAGCTGGCTATAGGAAGGTTCAGGCTCTGAGGGGACCCAGTGGTTTCTTCTTCTCCTTCACTAAGTTTCTTCCCTGCCCTTTGGGGCCCTTCATTGAATCAGAATCATGCAGGCAACATCTATGAATGGAGTTTAAATGAGAAAGTGGTAAAACTATGCTTGTAGGATTTATTAAACTGGTTCTTTCCAGCATGGGAAATCCTCAGAAGGCAAGACTGGAAGGCAGCCTGAGCCATTCAAAGAATAAATGATTTTTTCTCATTTTTAAGTTAGTAGCTTTTTTTTTAGTAATAAAATAATCAAGATTCTTTTTTTCCTAGGAAAAGGGTATTTTCTATATATCAGTTAATTAACATACACTTCAATGAAGCCATCATCTTTGTTTCAATTAAGACATCAAGTATCTCCATTTCCCGTTAGCCATTTCTCTTGAAATCTTCTCCCACTGTGTTTGTGATACAATAGACAGTCCGAGAAAGCAAACAGTGGCGAAGCCCTTATGGAAAATGTCCTGAGAACGGCAGAGGCCACGCCACAAAGGGCTCACCAGTTAAGACAAAGGGTGACCAGAGCTCTCCACAGTGGACTTTACCTGTACAAGGTGTCAACGGTGCTTCGATGAGTCGTTATAATTAACAGAAGTTTGGTTTATTTTCCATCATATCTTAGATTAGCCTAGAACGGACAATATGTATTTCTGTCAAACAGTTAGCGAACCCCTAAAATGATTAAAAACAAAATAAAGTTTGGGAAAGGTACGATCCAATTTGGAGGGTAAGATCCAATGCGTTTAAAGCCATTGTACACACTAATACTCAGAATATTTTAGACCTAATTCAATATCTCTATATCTATATTCTGAAGTGATTGTAGTTATCTTTGTCCCAAACTGCTTAACACTAATAGTCTAGATTGTCAATAAATGATACTCTGGTTATACGTGAATTTAGGGATTTTCCCAGAATCCAAAGGGGCAGCGCTGAGCAGTCATGCTAAGCCTGAGGCAGCAGGAGCTCTGGCAGGGCCCTGTGCCTGGGCCAGCTCCAAGTTTCCAGCAAAAGGGTCCCAATGAGAATATTAAATGGCACAAGGTGTCCCTAACTGGAAAGAGGTAAATAAAGGCCACCAAGCCCCCCACAACCATGTGTTCCTTCACGTTACACAATGTCAACAAGAACCCTGCCAGTGAGAGCCCCCGAGGGGCCTGTGCTCCCAGCAAGCACAGCCAGGGTCCTCATCCCAGCTGCTGCCTCCAGCAGCCACCGTTTTTCAGGCTTAGAAGCTGAGAACATTGATCTGGCCCCCATGAAGAGGCATTACCTGCAAAGGCTCCCTCCCTATGCAGCCTTAAGGGAGAGAGTAGATTTAAAAAAAAAAAACATTCATAGTTTCAAAGCAAAAACGGTCTCAAGTGAGGCTGACACCTGGTAGTAATGAGCACGGCAGAGACAGAGTGGGTGGTCGTGCCCAGGCCCTACCAGCCAGATCGCTCTGCTCCCAGTTGCTGAGGGACACGTCCTTCCAGTGTTGTGTTTAACGCACGTTCAGGCCCATTTCCAAGGCCACTGATATGGGTGTAATTTGGAAAGTCGCCTTTCCTGTGCCCTGAGTGTGCAGCTCTACCCGCGCCCCTCTGCTGTGGCACCATCCTATCCTTGTTTGAGTGTGGCCCCTGAGTGCTTGGAGACCATCTGCTCCTCCCAAGGTGAACTCCAGACTGGGTTCGCTGGGGAGGGGACCAGTCGTGCGTCCAGCACAGCCAGCCAGCCATCACCTGCTGCCCAGGGTGAACAGGATCTAGGAGAAGTCTCAGGGCAGCCATGGAGCCCACAGTGCCCGGCCCCAAGCACCACTTCGAAAACAGTGTCTGAAAGCGCCAGCTGCCACGGTAGAGAATACTGATCGCCCTTCTCTATTCGGTGGCCCTCCTGACCTAGTTCCAAAAACCTGTCTTTAGGGAGGGCACCTTCCGTCAACCTTTAGTGTTCGAGGGGACTGTAATACTGAATGGGACCGAGCTGTCATTCTCCAAACAGTCGTTTTGGTATGGACCATACTTGTAAGAAAAAGTATGATCGGTTTTCCTTGAAAAATGAAGGAAGACATAGGACAGGTTATTGAATGAAATATTTAAGAACTTTAGAACAAAAAAGGATGGATTGGCCTTAAGCCGAGGACACAAATAGTTTTCTTGTCATTCTCCTTGTGACTTGACTGTGTGTCTATGTAAACTGTCGACCAGTGACCATGGAATATTTCTCACATACCAGCCAGTTCTAGATAAATGCACAGGTCTGTTCTCAGAACTCACCTTTCTTTTGGAGAGGTGCCTGTCCCCAACTAGCTTAAGACTTGCCAATTTGATATTGGGGTCTCAGTAAATACCACTGAGTATTGCACTGACTTTCCTAGAGTTCCAGACACAATGAAGCCTTTTCTTTATCTTTCTACCCAAATGCCTCGCGTCCGGGGCTCCTGCTCCCTTCACAGAGTCTCATCCACCAAGCTAAGATGTTACCGTTTTTGTTTTTTTTTTCTTTTTCGTAGGGCTCACATCCTTCGTCTTGAAAAACTCATATAAACGAGAATAGCCAGAACCAACACACACATTGAGGGATGTCAGTTATTTACCTCAGCGACTCGGCTAAGATGGTTTTATGTTCTCTAACTGGACATTTAGACGGCTGAGGGATATATCACATCTTGGCTCCTGTGCAGAAGGCAGTATTTCTAGACACATCACATCAGGAAGTTTCTGTCTCAACAACAGATTACTCTAATGTACTTGGCTATTAGAGCCTTTACTGCCATAATGAATAAGATATGATTAAGCTGAGCTATAAAAAGAAATTTTAATAAAAACCATAATCTCTTACATTGGTGTAGAGCTTTCCTTTAGATTATTATTTTTTTAAATTTGTACACAGTTTTCACCATTTTATCTATACAGGGAGCTTGGAAAAGAGAAAGGAAATATCGTTGCTCAACTATTAACTTTTCTCAGGTTAATAAATGAAGAAGACAGTGAAGCCCACGTTTCTGTTGATCAGTGGTAGAGTTTGAGGAAGCCCCAGACAGTGCTGCAGATGGTTTTCTGCCTTTGTCTGTGACCTGTGCTCAAGCTCAGAGACCACTGTACACCTTTGTCATACTCCCCAGGAAATTCTTTGCCACATTTACCACTGTGGCCGGCAGAAATCCCCAGGCAGGAAGGCTTCGATCCAGGAGCCATTTGATTAAATAATATCTTGGCCCCTGTAACTCGAGGAGGCACGAGGCTAGCCCTCCTCTGATGTCCCAGTGCCGCTGTCCTTCCCACTGTCTGGAAGAATTCAGGAAGCCTGGCGTGGAGGTAATTTAGCAGCCTGCTGTGTTCTCAGACAACGGCCGTAAACAATGACTGGCCAATTTCATTCTAATCTTCCCAATTTTGCTCTAATTAAAATCAAGCTGCAGCTTTCAAACAGTTTAATTAAGGCTGATTGGGAGCGATGGGGAGGGGGTACTCGAGCTTCAAGAAAAGGAAGAGATCCGCGTTTGGGCAATCTTACACTGCCCTTTTGGGGCCCAGGGTCTCAGAGGCACTGAGCGTGGTGTGGAGTCAACATGAAACACAACAGACACATTGGGATGGAGGATCAGTGAATCTATGAGACCAGAAGAACTGAAGAGGGAGCTAAGGTCTGGGTTTTCCCAGGTACAGAGCCCCCAGCTCTGCCCTGACCTCCCGGCATGCTCCCCCCAGCTCCTCTGTTCAACTGTGCAGTAAGGACTCTGTTCGCTTTTCACCTCCCGTTGTGCTTGTCTCTGCTCAGCAAGCCGGCAGCCCGTGTTATGCTTCTCCCCAGGAAATGTCCACGGGCTTCCTGTCATCTCCTTAACGCTAAGAGAATTCCCTCAGACTGGCCGTTCCTTCCATTCTTCTACAAGTTTATTCCTTCTGCAGTGAGAGAGCCCTTCTGATATTTGAATGCATTACTTTTTATGTGAGCCACTCTTCTTTAGACTACATGTTTTTAGTTTCTTCGAGAGTTTCCAGGTCCTTAGGCCCTTACGTTCAACCTTCTCTGCATGCAATCTAGCTAGTCAATGCATTTCTTTTTTAAAAATGAAAACAAAAATTAAATTCAATCCAGTAGATGTGTTCCGAGCCACTAAGAGTACACTAGGATACGACATCTGAATATATACATCATTACCATCATCATTATGACTATCATTACAGTGTTTCTTTTCTGAGCCCCTGTGTCGCCAGGCTTGGGACTGGATGCTTTACATAATTTTTAATCACACCACGATCTTACAGATGTCAGCGTGGTAAAGTGAATCCTCATTCTCGTCTATATTAGAATGTCCTTTGACATATGACTTTGCAGTATCACTCACTCGTATGGATGGAGCTTATTTTCCTCCTCCATTGATATTGGACTTGGCTATGTGACTTTGATTTGGACAAAGGAATATGGACAGAAAGGACAGTGTGCCAGTTCTGGGCCAAGATCTTCAAGAGGCATTGCATGATTCCTCTCTCTCTCTCTCTCTCTCTCTTTCTCTCTCTCTATCTCTCCACTCACCATGAGAGTTACTTTCTCAGGTGCTGCCCTTTCAGCCTGTGCCCCAAAATAAACATTGTTGATGTAAAGACCCAATGTGGACCTCCTTCGAAGGCCTGCAGCCTGAAGCATAGCTAGTCAAGCCAGCTTACAGATGCATGAGAATAAGTGATTATTGTTTTAAGCTACCGAGGTGTGGGGTTGTTTTCATATACATAATTGCAGTAGTAGTTAACTGATACACACCACATACTTTAGTATTATTTTGTAGCCAGACTGGCTGAGGCTCAGATAATTTAAGTATCTTAGTCAAGGACACTTAGTTAAGCAACAGATGAAGATTATGAGCTTCCTACGATACATATTCCTTTTACCGATGCACTTGAACATTGTATTCATTTTTTTAAAGACAAGAATATTCTTGGCTAACAGTCATCTTATGGTCTATCAAACTCCAGATATTTTTCCGACCCCAGATTTTTTTTTTTTTTCTCAGCTAAGCCAGGTTTCCTATACCTTATATATTTGTGAAGTTGACATTTTGAGCTTAAATTTAGGGCTTGGGATTTCATCCTCTTCTCGTATTTTGCCCCTTTTGGCAGAGACTGGAAAGACGTTCTCTAAACTGTTTCTGTTTTCCTCCTAGGCTCACACGCAGACAGCTCTCCCAACTTCCTCTGTACTTATGTGTAGCCATGGGACTGACTTCCGGCCAATGGGATGTGAACCCAGGCCCATAAGACCTCCCATGAAATCGTTCACACTCTCCCACTTTCCCTGTCTACTAGGACCCGGAGAGGGACTCTGAGGCCCTAAGGGATGACGGAGTGACTAGGCAGAACGCATCTTGGTCCTGAATGATTTCGTGAAGCAATCTCCTTTAAACCTTCCCATAAATTACACTGGAATGGAACATGAGAAACTAGAAACTAAAAACAAAACAAAACATTTTTATCCTGTCATTGAGATTAGGGGACTGTTCGTTCTAGCCGTTAGCCTACTCTGATCAATACCACCTCGATCACGTCAATCTCACGTTCCAGCCTGGCAAAATGACCTTCATTCTTGATTTCATTGCCCGTCTAGATAAGGGTCTCTTTCAGTTACCTGATTTTATTGTCTGTGCGATCAAAATTCCATCATGCTCCATTTTCTCCCCAGCCCAGTATCATCCCCGTGTGGGGTCTTCTTCTCGTTCTGTGAGTCTCATGGGAGATGGTGTTGGCTTTGGGGCCTGACTTTTATGCCGTGGGATCTTGGCGTGTGAGTCGTGCTCCGCAGGGAAAGCACTTGTCACTGTTAAGGATTTATTTTGAAATATCTAAAAATCAATGGATAGATTAACTCAGCCGACAGTTAGGGAGACCGGTTGCGTGGATTTTATGTAATAAATTTGATTAATGTATGGAAATTGCAGTAGAAAGAGTTTGATAGAGTAGGACTGCCCCATCCTTTTTTCCTCTTTATCCACTAATCTTTCTTCATTTTCTCTTTCTCTTCTCGTTTCCTTCCCACCCCCACCCCGCCCCATATATACTCTCGGGAGACCCCTCAGCAAAAGAATAAGCATTTATCTTGCAGGAGTCAAAAACGACTTCATGGGGAGGTGATATTATGGGTTTGAAAGGTGAGTAGGAGCTCAGCCAGCAGAGAACATGGAAAAAGCTTAGCAGGAAGAAAGGCTGGGACGCGGAAAGCCACATGGGCTCTAAAGGAGCCTTTGTGTCTGGGCGAATTCGGAGACAAGTCACTGAGGCTGGAGAACAGCGTCCACAGGGAGGACTGGTATAACCCGTGGTGCAAGTCAGTATCCACTGAGAGTTTGTCGAAATAGTGAATGGGTGGGTTCGGAAGAGACTGTCGTCTAAAAATAAGCATTTGAGTTTTATCGTTTGGGCCCCAAGGAGCCAACAGAATACTTTGGAGAGGTTGGATTACAGAAGAGAAAAAAGTCCGGTGGTGAATGAGGAAGCCAGGAGAAGAGGGAAGAGGCCGGATTCGAAAGACAGTTCTAAGATAGACACCATACGACTCCAGTGGCGGGTAGGAATGGGGCGGAGGCAGGAGTTCCGGCAGCCAGGTGGCTGGTCACACCGGGAAGCACAGCAAGGGAGGTAGGAGATATACTAAGTGTGGTAGGAAACTGACGAGTGCACTTCTGGCTATGAGTTTGCCACAGAAACCAAGTCTAGGCATACAAAATCAGATCAAGTGGGAGGCGAATGCAATTCTTCGAGAAGCTGAGGAATAAGTTAGAATGTCTTCCCCTACATTTAACTTAAATGGAAAAAAAGCTGTATTCTTTCACCAGAAGCCCAGCACTTATTTCCAACTTGTCTCGAAGCGTCGATGCTTCAGTTTCAAAGCAGAGTCACCACTCTTCCTGAGGCGTGCCTGTGACCCAGAGCCACCATCACATACCGTCAAGAACGGCACAGAATGCAAGAAGTTAGAGGCGTCTGTGGCAAGGAAAAATGCCTCATCCGAGAAACTCCAGCATAGTGAACCGATATTGATCTGTGACAAAATTCTTGGGCGAGCGAGCGAGCTCCCTAGGAGCCAGAATTGGTTCAGGGAAAAAAAATCTGACGCCAAACTAAATTCCTTACGTTTTCTTGATGAAGAAAGATGGAAGTGGGAGAGTTGGAGAGATGCGACGAGGACAGCTTGAGGGAGAGAACGGGCAGGGAGGGGGAAGAGGGCGAGGAGCTTCTGGAGGGGAGGTGTGCAGTGCTAACAAGTCCAGGAATCGGGAGAATAATCGCTGTCCTCGAGTATCTGGAGATGCGTTGTGAAGAGGAGGCATTTAGACTCATCGCAGCGAAATGAGTGAAAGCCGAGTCAGGACCAATAAGTGGAATTATGGGAGGAAAGACCGTGATTCGATACCAGAAACGTCTTTGTAGTGTTTGGGGCTGTTGCCTGGAAATTGGCTTCGGTGAACATGCAGAACCGCTCGAGCAAGCCGAGGCTGGTTGACTACCTTCTTGGGGATTTGTAGAGAGAGTGGTTGTCTGCATTGGGTAGGAAATAGGTGATTTTAAAGTTTCCCTCTAATTCGCAGATTCAAGCATCAAGCATCACTCGGTTCTGTTCTGTCACCCACATCACTGGGCTTCCTTGTACACCCAGACACTGTGTTCGGAGCTTTGGCCTCTTGTCCCAGGCCATCCACTTAAACCCATGGTTCCCAGATTTAATCTCCTGGCCTGCAGGCCCCGAAATAGACAGTGCTTATTTAGCAGTAACAGAAGGCAAAAGAATCTATTACCAGCCTCTAGAGACGCATTTCTTCCATCAAGTCCCATTGAGCATGAGTTTCTAGATGTCTGAGGCTGACATCCAAGGACTCGCCATGCTGTCTTTATCAAACTCACAACTTAGAACATATACAGAACCAGCTGAGTGAGAGGCTGGCTTACTGTGCTAAAGTTTACCTCTGTAACTAGTAAACCGACTTACGTCGCTTATGTCAAGGGAGCATTCGGTGTTTACATGCCTCCGCGGATCCAGGAGAACTCACTCCCCAAAGAGTCTTTCTTCCTGTCCCTCCTCCGTCACTAGCATGTCCCCAGGTAAGGCACAGATTCTCCTGGCACGCAAGGACAATGAGAACTCTCCCCGGCACTGGGGCTGATAACGAAGGCTTGGTTCTGGCGACCTCGTTCTTCTTCCCCGTCAGGGCCTCCTACCTGGCCAGAGAAACTTCTTGCTCACTGTGACTCATTCTGATGTCCAGAGCTTGTTTGTTATTTGCAGGTGGAGGAAGAAAGAGGCACATTTCTGGGCTTATGAGGGAGCCTGGTGTGGTGGCAGAACCAGGGAGCATTACACGGGTACAGAGGGGACAGCACGGCAGGCAGAGGGGGCTCTGCCAGAGGACTGCGTGTTCCCCACACCTCGCCCCAGCTATAAGAGCCCTAATCTGCCCACGCCCATACGGCCAAACCCTAACACTGGGAATCCAAGCCCTGGGCCTCTGTCATGGCTTCATCTGATTACACAGCACGCTGTGCATGCAAAGGGTAAGTGGGAATGAGCCAGAGAATATTTCATTCTTGTCCTTGTAAGAAACTCCAAGTTTATTCAAAGTGGCCCAATAAGCAGAGGTTATTTGCAGCACCAAAGCTTTCTTCTGATTTTATGAAAATATTTTTTGAAATAGAAGTCATTTCCAGATAGATATTTTTGTTTATAAATCAGTAGCTCTGTAATCCTTAAGTCGGGGGCTAGAGACGGACTTAATACGGAATTGTTATAAGCCGTCGCCAGGCAGAAAATAAGATGCTGCATTTTGGAAATGGCCTTAAGTGTCTCCAGTAGAGAATCTGATTTACAGAAATTCAATTTCCCCCACACTCTCATAGAAATACACTGGCAGTGCCGAGCCGACACGTCCAGACTTTCCTATGGATGAGTCGCTTCAGGGAGATTCATCTGTAGCTTCTTCCACACGAGGGTCCCCCAGAGTCCAAGGGTAAATGGGGAACACTGGTGGGAACAGAGGAGTACAGGATTGTTGAGTGGGGTGCACCACCCTCCAGCCCTTCCAGGCTCACCTTCCACATCACAGAGTTCTGCTAGCGCGCCCCAAACGAGGGTGGGGGGGCAGAGAGCCCAGGTGGCACCATCTTCCTCAGAGCGTTCAGAATCCAGGCTCAGATTATTTACTCGATTCAATAATAATAACTTAATGAGCAAGTCTTCTATTTTATAGGTCGAGTTCTGGCTCTTTCTCTTACCAGTCATGTGACATCCTCTAAATCTCAGCGTCTTTATCTGTAATATGTGTGGACAACATGTGTACCTTCCTTGTATAACAATAATATTACGTGATGTGTGTGTGTGTGTGTGTGTGTGTGTGTGTGTGTGTGTGTGTGTTACTTAGTAAAATCTTGGGCATATGATGAGCACTATTATTGTTTATGTTATTAATGTTTCATAGTATGGAGAGGATCTCTTGCTTTCTTTCCTTAAATCAAATAGAAACTTTGGCCAACTTATTAGCGCTCTCAGATCCATGGTTTGTTTGTTTGTTTGTTTATTTGTTTCTTCTTTACTCCTTTTGTCCCATGGAGAAATCGAGGAGCTCGGTGACAGCCTGCTGTCCTGTGTTCTACATGTCAGCACTACGTAGAGTTGACTCATTGAGACGCCTGCTCACAAAAGGCTCTTGTCTCTCGGACATGCATGCCCTCCCCTGGACAGTCCCTCTGAGCGCTTCCTCTCCCTTGCCATCCTTAGCTCACTCGGTGGGGCGCCATCTGAGGCCAGCTGGCCAGCCCATCTACAGTACCCAGCCACGCCTTCTCTGGTTGCTTCATTTAGGATTGGGCAAATTGGTCCAATGGACCAGTGGGCTCCAGTTGGCTTTAGGTTGAGTCAGGAATGGATCGTGAGGAATCCTTGTCTTGGACTCAGGTCCAAACCTTTGTGTCCAGCCCAGCTTGTTGGTGATAAATCTGTCCCACTTGTCCTCAGCTCCTTGTGAGCATACTCACCTGTCTCTAATCCTGGCAGAGAAGACAGATGACCGGCATGGGAACCACACCCCTCACCCACAGCACTTTACTGCTTCATGGTCCACTTCCAGCCATTGCTCCATGGGTCTTCCTTGAGGGCGGAGCTCCCCGAGGCCCGGGCTATGTCTCAGTTATGGCCGTGTCCCCAGCTCTGTGGTGTGGCCGGCACACACAGACGCTCAATAAATACATACTGAGTGAATGAATGCCCCCCACTGTGCCACTCACTGTTCTAAGCTCTATGGACTGAAATAATCTTCTTGTGGGAGATGTGGGAAGCCCTGAGGTAGGACAAATGTGGCAGAAGCTGAATAAAGAAAAAAAAAAAATGAGAATCCCTGACCCAGAAAAAGCTCTTCTCTTGAGGAGAAAAAAGAAAAGAAAAAAGAGAAAAAAGAAAAAACCACATGACTAGCCGGTGCCCCTGTCTGCCTGCATCTGTGTCGTGACCGTTTCTAGAAGAAGCCTCCCTTACTCCTTTCTACAGACACATGTCTCAAAGTAGCAATTCATTCATGAATAAAATTAATTATTTCTCAAAGCAAAAAATTAATCCTCTTTTCCTCTGTCTGACTGACTCAAGATCTTTCTGCTAAATCTCACCTGAAAACAAAACCGATCTCGCCTTCTCCCCTGGGCCATCCTGGATCCTCCCTTTCTTTCTTGCACGTTGACATTTTTTTCATTTACTCTTCCCAGACCGTCTTTGCAATCCTATCTCAAGCCAGGGCGAATCACCTGGGTACAGCCCCAAAAGTCACGGGGAAATCCGGGGACGAGTCATTTTGTCCCGGAGGAACCCGAGACGGGCATGCTGAGAATTCGTTCTGACGTGGCGTTTGAGGGCCAAATCTCTCCATCAGCGATGCAGAATGGAGCGCGCATCCTCCTCTCTGCAGTGCTTGAGAGGCTACGCTCCAATGTGTGTTTTGGTGGGTGTGCTCTCACTCAAACTGGACCGCTGAACTCCCAGAAATCAGTGAAACTCCATTTTCTCTACCTCTTGTAGCCTGCTACAGTGTCCAGAATGCTTTGCACAAAGGAAGTGCTCCATAAATACCCATGAGAGGACCAGGCGAGCGAATACGAGGTGTGGTCAGCTTACCCTGAACTGAGTGATTTCAGCATAAATATACTGGCTTTTCAGTTGAACCAGTAGATCTACAGAACCTTAAAGAACTGCTGACCACTTTCTCACCAGGGGAATATTCATGCTCTATTTTTCCAATGTAGAAACAAAAGGAATTGCCTTTAGTCCTACCTTCTCCAGACATACAATTATTTTTACTTCATTTCACTCACTCCTAATTCAGAGAAACAACGTGCCCTTTCCAGGTCAGATTTTTGAAATTGTACCCTGGAAGAAACCAGTGTCTAATGGAGCCTTTTGGTATTTTGGAGGGACGAGACATGGCAGAAATAACACAGTGGGGCAGAGCAGGAGAAGGAGGGACTCGGTACCGAGCATCCTGACATTTGCATTGGACACATGGGACTGGCCGCTCAGTTCCTGATTCACGCCTTCGCTCCTTTGCCATTGGTTAGACTGCTCCTGGGTCTAACACGCCATTCTCCAGGCTCTGCACCTGGAGACTCCCCGCTCACCCACCTGAGCTGAGCCTGTACACCACATTCATTCCAGGTATCCTTGACCTTTCTTTGACAAGAGACCTAGCACTTGTCTCTATATGTACTTATCTGTAAGACCCATTACATCAGAAACTCCTCCTTGGTCATGGTTTATTAGCAGAAGCACAGAGCTGGCCCTCAAAAATGCTGGTGGAATGAATATTGCTCTTCGTAGGCTCTTGAACCGTAGGTGCTCGTTTGTTATGAGCTTTCTTCTCGCTCCAGGAGAGCTTCCTTGTCCGGTGCTTAGTATGTTCCGAGACCTTCGTGGAGGTCTGTTACACAGGTGTGGTATTTTCCATGTCAGGGATGGGGCAGGACTCTGCACAAGGACGAGGATGTGCAAGGCTCATCGTCCAGACATTTCCAGATGAAATTCCCTGGGTGAGGTCCTTATGCTGGGTCTCCAGTCTAGATTTGATATTACATGTCAGAGGTACATTTAGCCAGTGCTGAACTCCTGATTAAAGCAAATTCTAAACAGTTTATTCTGTCCCCCTCCTACCTTCTCACCTCTGTGGGCTGAGAAATAGCACCTGTGACCAGAACTGCAGGATCCTTATTGCCTCCCATTTTGCTCTAATGTGTTTTGCTCTGGTTGGTGCACCATACTTCTCTCTCCTTTCATCCCAAGATCGCCCTTGTTGTCAAAATATAAATGCAGTGAGGAGTTCAGAGACCAATCAGGTGATAGTCATTTCTCCAAGGGAGCTTCCCTCCTTCCCTGCCTGTCCCACCTGCCTGAGAACTGTGGCTTCTCTTGTAGGGTCCTACAGCTGTGTGATAACAGCCTTTTTCTACCCCAGGAGCTGTAATGAACGCCTAGACAATCACTGGGATCTACCCAGGCAGACCAAGGTTGCCGTCTGTTTACGTGGATTGTGATCTCTTAATTGGGGATGGTGCCTCTCCCAGGGTTTGCTGTTTATCCAAATCAGTGTTCGTTAGTCTGGGAGAAGTGGTTGGGATGATGAATCGGCTCCGGAGTGCCCGTGATTGCTTCCACAGCTGCTCGCTGCTTCCTCACCTCGCCATCTCCCGGGAGGCGCCCACGGGCTGGTTCTAGGCCCTCCAGCCTTTCCTGCTTTTAATTTTTTCTCCCAGCTGCTGCATCTATTCTTACGAGTTCATGTGCCTTGGCGCTAATAACTCCTAAATTTAACCTCCCTTGATTACGATTCTATTTCATTCGTGACATCTTCTGTAAATATTCTCACTACCTCAAATGCATCATGGGAGACGCTGCCTTCTGTCCTTCTTCAGCCCGGTCATTCTTGCTCCCCTCCTCATCTCCCAAGCACTCCGTGTAACCAGACACCTCGCTTCTCAAGCTTTAATGTCATACTCTTCATCTGGGGCTCTTGTTAAAATGCAGATCCCGGTTCCGCAGGTCTGTGAGAGGCCTGAGGTTCTGTAATTTTTAATTTTTGCAAGCTCCAGGTAACGCTGAGGCTCCTGGTCCACAGAGCATACATGGGGCAGTATGGATCAAACACTTGCCTTTCCTATTTCTCACATGTAAGCTATTGCCAGATCTTACCTTTCATACTGATGAACTGCAAACACATTGTCTTTTCTAAGGGTTATTGCTCTGGTACCACATCATCTGATTCTTCCCCTGCTCGTCCTACTGGATGTTTCCAGACGTACCTGCTCAAATGATTCCTGCCTCGACACTGCCTACCGTTGGGTACCATTCACCTCTCTTTGTTTTCAGCTTTGTTCTACTTTTATTTCTCAAAATTTGCAAACTTTGACCAGAATATGACCAAAATATGATGTCCCTTTTTTGTCAATGAAGATATCGATTTAATTTTTTTTCTTTGTTATTTTCCTCCTAAAAGACTTCTAATGTGTCCCCAGATATCTTCTTTCTAAGAAAAGAAGCAGCTAGAAATAGAGGTAATAATGGAGGTCAATAATTTGGAATTACACCTGGCCTTGCTTTCCTCCCAAGCACAGTATTCTGCATGATTTCTAACTTTCTCTCTTAAGTTTCATTTATTCTTTCCGAGTTTTAAGTGTTTCATCATAGTGGCTTGGAATTTTTCCAATCCCATGATTATCTCTCTATTAAAGCCTTAATACAAAAAGAAATGAAAAAAAAAAAAAACTAGACTGCTCATTACTTTGATTTGTAGCAAAGAGAGAATGGAACATTATCGCTAGAGTGTTTCGAGAAACCATATTTACATTTGCATCAGCTCAATTTAGGTGCCCGATTAGGCTGCGTGTTATGATGGAGATACACTTACCAGTCAAAGGGAAGTGGCGTGGTCTAGAGTAACGAACAGGAGCCTTCAAGCCAGGAGCCTGCATGCTACTTCTGGCTGTGACTGGCTACCTCTCTGACCTTGAAAATACTCCATCTAATTGTCTTAGACCCTAATAGCCCCCATCTGCCTCATAGGGCTGCTGCGAGAGGTTGATAACCTAAGTGTTTATTATGATGGGGGCTATGGAGTGAAACAAGGGAGAGGGGTTGGGGGTCACAAATGGAATGGGAGTTGGGATAGCTGCTCTTATAGCTCTTACCACTAGCCTGTTAAGAGCCAGTGTCTGAGAAGTGAGCTGATTGCTCAGATCTTGGGCTGAGGACATGCTGAGAGGTTGGTTAATGGAGTTTAAAAGCTCACCCCAAATTGGGTGAGATGGCCATACCCATCCTGCTATTTAAAAAGGCTTAACAAGAGTACATATGGTCTCTCTTCTTGTGACGGTGCCATTCTGAGATTGTTTATTTCGTCCGTGGGATCAGGGAGCTGGCGGAGACCAGCTTTGGTAGGGTATTCCCAGGAAGACCTGCTCGGGTGGCCATCCCTGGCTTCAGGAGAAAGATCATCACCTTTTGGTGACCCTAAACCATGCTGGAAACCACCTAGCTCTCTCTAGAAAGCTCACAAGACCAGTAAGAGTGTGCCCAAAGAAGATTCATTCATTCTTCGGCTGAGTTCCCCTCCCAGCAAAGAGATGGATTGTAGGGTAAAGGTTAATACGCTTTAAAAAGGAAAGAAAGAGAATATCGTCTTCTCCTTCTTATACAGGTTGTTGAATGCCAAGCCCTCAGCAGACATTATCACAGAGATAGCATCCACGGCTCTCATTACAATTCTTGCATTGGCTGAAATTTGTTGAGGGCAATCTAATAATAATTGGTAATATTTATTAAGCACTGTTCTAAATGCTTTACATCAAGCAACTCATTTAATTTTTATATTAATTCAGTAGGTAGGCTCTATTATTGTCCTGATTTTATAAATAAGGATATCAGGGAACAAAGAAATTAAATAATTTGCCCAGCATTATACAGCTAGTAAGCAGCAGCTCCAGGCTTAGGACCCTGGCTCCAGAACCTTCACTCTGAAGCACCTATGTCCATATAAGTACAAACTCGAGATGGAGCGAGCATCAGTCTCTGGGGGCCAGAACACACACCGATATCCAAACAAGAATGGGGAGGACTCGGAACTTAATATTAGAACCTTGCTGTGTAATAGTCACGATCTGTTCACACAGCTAGAAGAAAAGGACGGTCTCTGTCCTGTGTGAGAGCTCCGTGTGACTCCACGCCAGGTGGTCTGGCCTTTCCCCCACCCCAGTTCATCTCCTTTCTTATATGGAAAGCACACGTGGACACCGTTTGATTTCTATGTGCCAAAAGCTTTCTTATAGAATCAAATGAAAGACTAATTCTGTCTGAGACCCAATATTTCACCACAGAACATTTCTGATAGCCTCCGTAAGCTTTTTCTCTCTCTCCCCTTCTGGTCATTGGAGATGGCCCTCCACCTATGTTTTACCAGTTTTCTGTGACCCACTTTAGTCAAAGTAAGCAAGGGCTTGAATTTGCCAGAGGGAGTCACCACTATAAACAAAGAGGGGGAGGGATAAGTGAATTCCCACAGGGATAACATCGAGCCCTACAACGAGAATCCATGGATCCACCATTTTGCTTAATAACTACAGGCAAAAGTCCCAGAAGGCTTCCTGGAGCAGCCATGCGTGACCATGTTTCGTCACCCCACCGGAGAATCACAAATCAGAATGCTGCATTCCTGTCAGAATGACTGGTTACTGTTTCTCCAAGTGCAAGTTCATGAGCAATAACTGACCCCAGAGAAACGGAATGGCACAGTGTAAGAGCCTGTCACATCAAATGATCAGAAAACCATTACCGACTGATAGAACGGTTGATGGTGCAGAAGTGATTACAGACTGTCCCCACGGACCGCTCGGAGCTGCCGCGCAGGCGCTCAGAGGCCACCAGGCTTGGGGCCGGGGCTTGACGAGAGGAAAAATCTATGGTGGGGAGAAGGGAGCTGAAGGTGTGTTCTTTCTAGTTCCTGTAGCCCTTTGAAGTGGATGGTGTTGTTGGGATTCCCGGCCCGACGTTTCAGTTCAAATATACTTTTAAAAATATATATTTTGGGTAATAAAAGTGCTTCTGAAAAATTTGGATAAACTGAAAAGTCAAAGGTAAATTAAGTTTTGTTTCCCTGGACTGGAAGAATTTGCTGTTTAAACAGTCGAGGATGGATGGTCTCGTTCTCTCTCTCTCTCTCTCTCTCTCTCTCTCTTTCTCTCTTTTTATTTCTTTTTCTCTCTATCTCTCGGAGGGATGGAAATATAAATTCTTCGATAAAGAGAAGCATCTCCTGGAATTTACCTTAAAGAAAATTTTCAGGGGGCGTCTGTCTAATTTCTTATATATTTGCTGAAAGTCAAGTTAGCCTCCTCTGCTCTTGCTTTCACCTGGGCACCTGTGAGCTCAGCCACGCCCAGCCTGAGCTGGCCACGCCCTACCTCAGTGGTGCTGCGTGGATTTCCACTGTGGTCTTTGGAGGACGCGAAGACCAGAGCCACGGAAGCGCAGAGTGTGAACTACGGCTCCTCGCGCGAGACCAGGCTAGGTCTAAGCACAGTGGAATGTCCTGACAGGAGCTGGCACGGTCTTGTTTCTGTATACCCGCCACCCTTGAAGTACCAGCCCCTCAGCTACTTGATCTCGTCCCTTTGTCTGCATCCGCCGGTGGGAGTCTTGGACCAGGAGAATGGCCTCTATGAACGGCTGCTCTCACCACTGGGAATCTTCCAGTACTGGATTCCTTAAAACCTTATTTCTGAGACCCCATACTAACCTAAACAGATGGCGTGGTTATTGTAGAAGTAAAAGAAAAAAGAAAAAAAACCTCGCAGAAATTAGAAAATATCTAAATATATCTTGAGAACCCAGACTCTGGCTCCATTCACCAGCTGTGTGCCCTTCAGCAGGTTTCTTAACTTCTCTGTACTTCAATATCCTCAACTGTAAACAGGGAGAATAATTGTTCTTCCAACATCCCTATGTTGGAAGAATTAAATGAGTTGATGACTAGAAGCCATGTAAAGTGCTAGATCTAGCAAGAGGGCCAAAAACTTTAGTGTATTCATGTGACTAGAAATGCATGTGCCAAAAGGTTAATGATAGCAACCTCTGGATGCTAAAAAAAATAGGTGATTTTCTGGTTTTGTTACTCTCTGTGCTTTTTAATATTTTCTCTCTTTTTTTTTTTTTTGCATTAGAAACTAATTTGTAGTTGAAAAATAAATGTCTTTGATAAAAGAAAAAATTTCAGCAAAGCTCCCGGGTTGTCTGAAGACGAGGGAAAGATGAGGCAGAAGTGGGCAGAGGAAGGAAGGTTTGAATTCAAGGATGCACTCATGGGAGCCCCAAGGTGAGGATTTCGAGGTGCCTCCCGCTTTGGAAGTGCTGGCCCAGCAGTGGGGATGGTGTCCCTGCTTTGTCCCTTGTCAGATAGGTCAGGCAGATCTCGTGCCTGCCTCTCAGCTAGCTCTGGTGCTCCTGGGCCCTGGCCAAGGGCCCAGGAAGGCACAGCCCATTTCCATGTGCAAGGCCAGCTGAGCCTGTGGTAGCAAGAGGGGTGAGGGGAGGCTCGTCCCCCAACCTGTAGGGCTCCCCAGACCTCTGAAGTGGGGGCTGGAGCTAGCCCCCCTTCATTTGCATGTCTAGGTAATTACAACTCATAAAGGTATCTAATCCATTAGTTAAAACCAGCCCCAGCATTTGACTCTAAGCTCCTGCTGCAGCACCGGCCACACGCTGACTCTGTGCCTCCTGATTTGTCCTCAATTTATAAGCAGCACAACCTATAAATAGAAAACCCTTTTGCTAAGTTCCCCAGGAGGCATCAGCAGGTTTTCCAGCTTGGATGTGTTTTCTTCTTTCTTTTTTTAAACGCCAACATGGCAGGCTTAGCTCCCTGCCCACCGCCCCTCCAGCTCTCACCTCCAGTTCAGTCTGCGGCATTGCGGTTGGCTAAGCGCACAGCGGCGCGGCCCACCCACGGTGGGTTGCAAGGGAAGCCCCTGCCTGGATCCGGGTCCCCACTTACCTGTAGATCCTGTACCTGGTGGTGAAACCGTGGCGGTACCGCTCCACAAAGTCAGCATACTCCTGCGCGCGGTGGAAGGGGCCGCGGTCCGTGAGCAGCCAGTCCAGGGGCGGCTGGCCGGCCGGGGAGGCATGCTGCTCGGGGACCACAGCGGCGGCCGTGGCCGAGACAGCCAACACCCAGCCGGGGAGGCCCAGTGCCAGCAGGGTGGCCCATAGGGCTGCCGCCAGCCGAAGCCCTCTAAACCGCGTGCCACACGGCCACCTCATGCTTCTCCCGCGCGGTTGGTTTCTTCATTCTCTCGCCACGCTCTCCCGCTCTGTGCCGCTCCTTCAGGGCTCCTGGAACTAGAAAAGTACACGGAGACGTCAGTTGCATACCCTGGTCTCCCCCCAGGGGGCCTGCGGACATCAAAGGTCGGCGGACGGGATCCATCTAGAAACCCTTTCCCCTAGCGACACGTCTTTATTCTGGGCATGGAGCGAGGTGTAGATCTATCTTTCATTTCGGTTTACAACCATCCTACAGGAAACGCACTGTCATCATTTTACAGATGAGAAGATGAGGCTTAGAGAGGTTTAGAAGAAAGTTGCCTAAGTTCAAGTAGCTTCTAAGTGAAGAAGGCAGAATTTTGAACTCAGGTGGTCTAACTCTTGGCCTGAGAGTCGATGACTTCCATGATTCCAGCCTCTCCCATCTTCCTCTCTCAAAAATATTCACCACGTTTCAGTGATAGACCGTGTGCCGCCTGTGGAAACTTAATGCAAAGTGACGAGCAGCCCCGTTTCTCATGCTCATCCCTCTGCCCACGCTCCCGCTTGTCATAGTAGTGACATCCCGTCACGGCCATGAAGCTGGGCGAACTTGGGCAAATCGGCTACCTTCTCTGGTCTAGTTTTCTCTTGGAGAAAATAAAGAAGCTTTGAAAATCCGATCCCTTCTCTTACATAAGGCCATGCAGGGACGGAATTAGAACAGGAAATGAAATTGCCCTAATACTGCCATGGGAGAGCAGGTGCACGCCTACTAGGATACCCGCTGTGTTCTCTCTCTCCTCCTGAGGGCGGGGCTGTAGCCTTCCATCCTAGCTCCTTCAGGGGCCCTTCTGGAAGGGATGAGTAAGCACGTAGCCTTTCTTATCTGAGTAGAAGGGAAGGTGCCAAGAAAGACAGTCTTGACCTTCAGAACTCTTGGCTTCTGTGTGACTTATCCCAGGCCTTTGATTTCCAGAACCTGCGCTTGAGCCAAGGATAACTAGTCACCTTTCTAAACTTCTGGGCCGATGCAGGGGACTGATTCATTACTGTTCTTGCAATTGTACTCATTTCTTCAGTCTTTCATTTCCAGCACATGCTGTCAGAGTCTCGCCCGCTTCCCTGCACCAGCACACGCCAGTGTGTACTAGAATGACTTCCAGCCCTTGACACCTATAATTCGTAGCTTTGAGGACTTTCTCTGGATGCCAAAACCCAGAGCTGGGCTCTCTGGGGGTGAAGGAAGGGACGGTAATTCCCTGGCATTTCCAGAGTCCTGTAGGGCAGTCAAAGTGGGCTTCGGCACTTGGCTCCTACCCCTCTCTAGAGTCCCCCCGTAGCTCACTCTGGGATGGCCCTAGTTTAGCGAAACCACCAAACACCCCTTGGACCAGTGCAAACCCTGCAGGGGTTGCCCAGAGCCTGGGGCAAGTATTAATCCTGGATACTCCCAGGCTAAAGGTCAGAGTCTGAGGTCTGAGCTTCAACATTTGTACAGGATGCTCTCAGAAGAGTGACAGTCCCTTCTCATAAAGGTGGAGGAGCAGAAGCCTGGACCTTCGGCGTCACTCCTCCACTCCAGCTGGGAGGCAGTGGCCACCTACTATGTGCCGGGTGAGTCTTGCAGGTCGCCCCAGTTGACTCACACAGCACGTTTGTTATGCAGGCCTTACTATCACAGCGTCACATGCCACTGAGACTCAGAGGAGTTGAGCTTGGAAGATGCAGGGACAGAATATGGACGTAGATCTGCCTCCATGACCAGACTTTTGCTGTGCTGCCTAAGAGCTGAGAGCAGGCTGCAAGCCAGACCTTCGCTTAAGGAACTGATCGAGAAGGGGCGAAAGAAGGATAATGAGGCCACACCTGCCCTACTGGGTCTTAAAAGATATTAGAATATTCCAATAATTAAAATAGGATCCTGGCACACAAATGGAACAGGCAAATCCGTGGTATGGAACGGGCAGAGCTTATTCTACATAAAATATAGAATTAACGTAAGAACTTAATATGTATTTTAACATATTATTTAAATGTGTTTATAAATATATATAAATAAATATATATGATAGATAGGAACTTCATATATATTTTTAAAAACATCGTAGACTGGGCGGGGGATGGAATATTTTATACATCATACTGGGAAATTAGTTCTAAATGGATTTAAAAAGTTAAATATAAAAAATAGAATTGTAGAACAAAGACAAGTTACCAAGTGTTTTATAATAAGCATGTATTACTTTTAAATTGGGGAGGGGGGGAATGGTATAAAATAAAAGGAGGAATCAGCCTTGTCCATGGAGGTAGGCATTTTCTATAGGATATAGATATAATCCGATAAGGATGCCCCGGATAGTTCTCTTTTAATCATTCACACACTCATTTACTGAGAAACATAAATCGGGGACTCCTGAGTGCCAGACACCATGATAAGTCTTGACAATATGGAAGCAGGTGCTCGGCACATTATCTGAAACTCTACCATGAGTGATTAATTCCTTTTATAAAATGTTCTTCTGTTTCTAAAGGCGTCCTTACAGAGGGGAGGGAAGCAAGCATATTTTAGAGACACAGCAGGCACAGCACAAACCCAGTAAGGCGAATGAGCGTGGACATGGGTGGGAGGACACGGTAACGGGCAGGATTCTAAACTGGCCCCAGGTTTCCTGTGTCCTTCTGTGCCCTACATAGTCCCCGCCCCTTGACTGTGACAGCACCTGTGAATATGACAGGATACCTACCACTCCCATGATCAGGCACTAATCTGATGATACTGAGTCAATCAAATGGAAAGGCATCCGGGGTGGGCCTGACCTAACCAACTGAACCTTTAAAAGTAGATGACGTGTCAAAGAGACAAGCTCCTGCTAGCCTGGAAAAAAGCAAACAGCCAGTCTCTGAATGGCCTGTGGGGCTTATGCAGCAAGGGATTTTAAGTGGCCTCTAGGAGCTAAGAGCAATGCTCAGTCAATAGTTAGTAAGAAAATGAGAATTTCAGTCATAGGACCACAAGAAAATGGATTCTGCTAACAACCCCATGAGCCTGGAAGAGAATGCTGAGCCGCAGACAAGAACTGTTTCCTTGGCTGACGCCTTGATATCCGTCTAGTGAGACCCCGAGAGGGTGACCCAGCCAACCCGCACCTCAGCCCGACCCACAGAAACTGCAAGGGAGCAAATGTGCTGTTTATTGTTGTATGCCACCAAGTTTGTGATCATTTGTTACACAGAAATAGAAAAATAATGCAGACACCTAGTAGACAACAACACCCTGCCCCCATCCTGTACCAGTCACACTCCCTGAAGAAGCCTAGCTGTTATTCTCTGTAGTGTGACAGTCTCTTGAGCAGAGCGACACTTCTCAGATGGAAAGTGTCACTCCGCTCAAGAGACTGCCTAGGTCAGGGGTCCCCTAGGTCAGAGGCAAAGTCCTTGTTTTTGAAGTTCTGGCACTCACACATGGCCGGTCCTAAAAAATATATGATGAATCAATTGCATGCATTTCATCGAGGGGTCATTGTGAGCCAGTGACAACATGTGGCCTTGGTCCAGCCGCTGTACCTCTGGTGCCCAGTGCCATAATACGGGGTGGTATAGCCACCAGCACACCTACGAATCAAGGGTTTCCTATGAACAGGTGAGAGAGCATTTGTGAAAAGCTGTGTGCTCTTTGAAAGAAGCGAGCTATGTTAAGTCAGTTAGTGCTTCTCGTCGTTCTTTGTTTGTAATTACGCTTTTGCGGAGCCCACGTTGTGTGGGATCCAGGCTGGTTATAGGAGTATCGGCTTTAGAATCGAATGGTTCTGATTGCCAGGCCAAGTCTGCTGAGCACAGCAAGAATGCCTGGATTCAGCAATGACTGCTCCTCTAAAAAACCTGGCCTTGGGTCACATGATTTCTGCTTCATTGGCTTTTCTCAAGATCTCAAGACATTTTGACTTAAAAAAATATATATCTATTTTTAAGAAAGAGAAGTTTTAAACAGGTTTCAAAACTTTCTTTTCCTTTCTTTT
>NW_024349225.1:9711740-9739703 GCF_902729225.1 Pteropus medius
AGCTAAATAATTTAATTTACTTAGACCTTCGTTAAGACAGAGTTTTACACCGACCCAAATAATAAATTAGCTTTAGACCAAAGGTACAAGTAAAATAAGTCCTGGGTTTTCTTTTGGGAGTACATTAGCTCAAATCCATTCATTAAACCATGAATTAAACAGGTTACAGTTTTGTCAGGGGAGAAAATCAGGTATAGACGAAATCACATGAGAAGTAGCCAGTTCAGTCTTCGAAATGGAAGAGCTTATAAGAATCGTGTCTCTGCCAGTCTGAGATTATCACCCAGCTGAGGACATCTGGGGACTCTTGTGTCCTCTTGTTTGTCTCAAGCTCCATTTATGCTAGATGTGTCAACAGACAGAGCAGTTAGGATTTGGGGCATCAGCTGCTCATCTACTAAATCTTGGCAAGTGAGATGGAAGTACGGTTTTCCTCTAGAAAATTATTGCAGAGGGGTTGCATGTTGGAGACGTAAAGATATGGCTAAGCTATTGTTAGAGAACAGACGAAAAGGATAAACAGGTGTGAAATTATTATTACCATTAACAAAATGTTAATGTCATTATTGATTAAACACCAGTATAATTCATTTAATATTTGGGTGGAAGTTTCTGCTTATGAAGCATGGATGATAGAACCATACTCAGCCTTCATCTCCCGGATTTTATATGTTCCCCTTTTAACAGATGAGAATAATGAGCCTAGGAATGGATAAGTGGGTGGTACGAGGTCATGTATTTCAGTGGCAGATCCAGGTCTACCTACGCTAGATGCTGCAGTATTTATACCTCACCGCACCGCTGCCATGATTTATAGCTACAAAACACGTAGCCTTTGCCACTTACAAGTTGGTGCCTTGGGGCAAGTCACTTCCCTCTGGGACCCTCCCTTTGGTCATCGGTGAAATGATTTAGGAAGTAAGATGAGCCCTATGGTCCTGCCCAATGCTGAGGTTCCAGCATTCTATGCAAATATAATGGGCATAAATATAAAGAGAGAGGCATTAAGATTTTAGTCTTCTGGGGGAGGAAGCTCTGTGTTTCAGAAAGGGAGAAAAGCATAAGGGAAGTGAGGTATGAAGCAGAAATTCCTGCCTATTGGAGCAGTGACATTTAATAAAGTGATTAGGCAGTGACATTAAATAAGTTTTCGAGCCATTTGAGTGGTTAATTGGCCAACTTTATTGAAGAGATGTTTTCCTGAATAAATCTGAGGGAGTCAGAGGTAAAAACTCATGGAAAGTGTTTTCTGTTCTTGTCCACAACATCGTGATGCAAAAACGTCCTGTTTTGACTAGAAAGGGAGGGCGGACAGGAGAGATGACAGGGCATTCTGGGGTGGAGATTCCTGCAGGGCAAGCGTGGGCGTGGGAGCTATCAGATTAATAAGTTTCACTCTCTTCTCTTGTGGGGCTGACCTGCAGCCTCCACAGGGATAAGCCGTGGTGTTTCCACCCAATAACGTGCCCCCGATTCCACTTCAGAAGCTTTAGCAGGCTCTCTGTGAACCCAGGCAGGCGTTACACCTGACTGCCACCATCCTCTCCAGGCTCTGTGATAGGACCTTCAGTTCCGCCCCCAGAACGGGCACAGAACGGGCAGGCTCCGTCTGATGCATTTCCCCACTGCTAGCCAGGAAGCAACTTAAAATAGGTGAGGCACATGGGTACCCTCCCCATGGAGAATTACATTAACCATATTAATGATGATTTATGCAAAGGGAAGAGCTAATCATAATTACCACTTACTATATGTTCTTATAGTCACCCGAGACCTTTAAGAGAAGAGGCTGGGAGAGGCGAAGGGACTTGCTGGAGGCCACACCCCAAGGAAGCAGAAATGAAACTCGAATATTCTGACTCCAAGTCTTATCACTCAGTTCTCCTCATCCTCACTCACCTCTGTCCATCAGTCAGTCAGGTATTAAGCAGTTTCTATGCACAAGGGCTGTACTGAATGATGGCGGTACATCCGATGAACAACACAGACCCAGCACTTGTCCTCACAGAGCAAGTAACATAGGACTCGAGGATCCTGTGACGAGCTTAAAAGAATGACATATATGTGCATGCTCCCTCGCTCACGCTCTCTCTGTCTCTGTGTCTCTCTGTCTCTGTCTGTCTGTCTCTCTCTCTCTCACACACACATACACACAGCTTTAGTGACATTAGACCTTGTAGGCGCCAGCCCCGCAGGGCCCCAAATTTATAGGTTTCTGCTGTGTGATAACCAACCCTTCACTTAATCAAGGACAGATGCATCTGTCAGTTGCAGAGGCGTCATACTTGCCAGCTGGGTGTCCTTGGCACTTTTCTTGGAGAGACAGACTAACTCATAGGCTGGCCCAGAGCTTGCGTCATCAAGGCCAGGCCACAGCGTGCAGACCAGGGAGGACCCTCTGCCCCGAGCTGCCCTTTAAGTCACGGGGGTCTCCAGCAAAGAGAAAGAAGGCGCTCCCAATGAAATAGAACTCTATACTAATAATTACACATTTCGAAGTCTTTAAAACCTCATCTCCACGCAGATTAACTGTTCCTCAAACCATTTCTTATACTCCTTCTTTACGAAACCTCGGCAGCTCTTCCTCTGCTAGGCACTGAGACCCCCCTACCAGCGGCTCTGCAGTGGAGGGGTCCTGAGCAGCCACTGAGCCAGAACGCCTGGCGTCTCCCCTTGACTCCACCTCCGTTACCTCAGCTGCTAAAAACAAAAGTCATAATCATAATAGTGCCTCTTCCTACGGTTGTGGGGACTAAATGAGTTAGTATCTGTAAAGCGCCCAAGAAGCATTCAGCCCATGGTGAGTGCAGTGTGTGTGTGTGTCTGCTATTATTGCTTCCAGGGCTCCAACGTACGTTCTGGAGCCTAAAAAGAATCCACCTCATCCAAAATGGGTTTTTGTTTGTTTGTTTTGTTGTTATTGTTGTTTACTGGTGAGAAAAACTGAAGCCTGAGAAGTAGATCTCTGCTAAAAAAAATGGGTCCTTGTTAGCCTTCGGGGGTCTCCTGTGGGTCACTCGGAGTGACCTCACCGGTCCCCCTGCCCTGGTTCCCATAGTTACCGGCTGCAGAGGTGGCTGTCCAGGGCCCTATGCCCTCGTCCTGGAGTCTCTGACACCTGACCCCAGATTGTCTGTTGGCTCTGCCGAGGCCCTCACTGCTGCTTTCTTTTCTGTCTCTGAGTCCGTTTGTGTCCTCTGCATCTTTAGACTCATTTTCTACAAGAAGCCTTTCAAAGCTAGGCTCTCTGTTGATTGCTTGATTGCTTTGCTTTCCTACAGCCTTTGGTCCCTGATTAATTTCTACTTGATTATGTAGTGGAACCGGGGGGAAGGACTGACACCCCAGGTACTACCTGGCCCAGTGGATCTCTTACCTTCAGAGTGGGGTGTGTGTGTGTGTGTGTGTGTGTGTGTGGCCATGTGTGTGTGTGTGTGTGTGTGTGTGTGAGGTTTGAAGAGACAGGGAGGGAGGAAAAGAGCTATAACTGATATCTTGGGTTGGGGCATATTTTTATATTTTGGAATATTTTGAAAACCGTTTAAGGAGATTTTGATCCAAAATCTTTAGTGCAAGCCAGTGGTAGAATCCCCTTCACAGTGAACGATAAATGAGAAAAGCAGTGAGCCATGCAAGGTCATACCACCGATTTGGGGCAAAACCAGGACTTGAACCTAGGTCTCTCAATGCCAAGTCCAGAGCTTATTCTGTCTCTGTTTCACGGGTGTCAGCGGTAAATCGAAATTCCCAGAAGCTGGAGCTCATGCCTTCCAGAGCTACCCTCATCATCACCGTCGTCAGTTGTGTGTAGATGTCAGTTACTATGCGCCAGACACTGGTCTAAAGACTTTCCACTCAGGGACTCATTTAATTCTTGTAAGACCCCATGACATTGACATGGTTATTCCCACGTCAATGAAGCAGAGAAGCCAACACTGTTCTCCCAACAAAGTCCTTAGTGCAGTGTAAACGGCATGAGAACCTGAGGTCCACGGACCTTACTCTGACGAGGGAGCTGCGGTCACAGGGGGTTGTCCAAGGTTCCTCTGGGTCACTCTCTTTAAAAAAAAAAAAAATGGCTATCGATTGACAACAAGTACGAAAGCAAGACTCACCTAAAATCATGTCGCTGGCTTGGATAAGGACATTGCATTCAAGCCTCTGCTTCGGGGGAAGCCTTGTGGCTCCTGTTTAGATGGCCTGTCAGCACAGCCTTATGAGAAGGCAGTTATATTTCACTGTAGTGTCTCGAAACATCTAAAGTCAAGAATGTTCTCTCAACTTGGTGGACACCCTGTAATTGCTGGTTTCCTGTGTGCCCCTGAGTTACAGGGCTCTTCCCTCAGACCCCCAGACCAAACAGAATCCGTACCCTCACTCCCCAACCCCTCTTCTCGGCCCAGCCTCAGAGTGTCCATCTGAGGTGTAAGTGGCTTTACACCTTTGCTGGCTCCTGCATCTCCTGCTCTCAGCTCCCCCACGTCCTGCTGTAGGAAGACAGACCTCCCACATTTGCCTGCCCCTTTACTTGATTCCGAATGGTACCACCACCTCTTTCTTTACGTATTCTGGCCCACAGGTTGGTCCTTGAGTTCCCAAGAATTAGTGATCCATGCTAACTGGCCCCCGCCTTTGGGTCTGCCCAGCCATTGCTTAAGCCTCATCTCACTTCCCATCAGATCGAGCCTCTGTATAGACATAGGACAGTTTAGGCATCCTATGTCAGGCCTAGGAAGCCAAAATAAACCCAAGCCAATCACACAGGAATTGCTCATCGCTGTGTAGGCTGCAGAGCTGAGGTGGGGTGACAAGCCACTCTCCATTCTGACCTGCGGTCTGCAATGTTACTCTTGCTCTTGGCTCTCTGCCAGGCCTGTCACCGAATCTGAACTTTTAGACCAAGCGCTCTGTGCTATTCAGGCTTTGGCGTGGACCAGAATGTAAAATAATAACGCCCTGAGCTGTGCCAAGCAGCACGGAGCTCCTGAGATGTTATAGATGCAGCTGTGACCAACGAACACATTGTTTCCGGGATTGTGTTTGTAAATATATGAGTTGCCTGACAGCTTGTGGAATTAAATATAGATGCTACATCACAACTCCAGCTAAAATAAACTATATGCTGCTCAATGAATGTCAGTAAGTACACTGAGGAAGAATCATTGCCCGAAAAACCTATCCCTAAATGGTTTTTCTTTTTTTGTGTGTTTTATTTGTTGGGGTTTTGTTTGTTTTTGATAAAACTGACTTTCTTTCCCCTGCCCCCCACAGGCTTTCAATTGGTACTGGTGGGCAGTGGGAGGGAGGGCGGTGTGAGCAGACAAGGTGCCTACAGTCAGTGTGGGGTGTATAGTGTGGTGGCGAGAGCCAGTTTGAAGGCAGATGAGGAACTCGCAGTCAGCCTCCTGGAGTTGCTGGCCTCGGGGCATCATTTCTGAAAGTGTGGTCCAAGGGCCACTTGGGGTTATTTGAAAAGATCTGATGGAGAACAAGGTCATCCACCATCGCGAGTCCTGTCCTCAGTCCTATGAATTAACGGATTCTCCCTCCCTCACGCTGGTCGCTACAGGTTGCTTGTATGTTAGCAACCTCTTAGGTTAATTATGGCAGGTCTCCCGAAGTTGGTGCCCCTATACTATACTCAGCTCCCCGGAGGAGTTTACTGAGCACTCTCATTCAGCCTTCGGCTGAGAAGGTTGCTGCCTTGTCATTCTGGGCGTTCATGCAAAGCACGCATACCCTGCCCAGGTCACCGAAACCCCCACTCTAGCAGGGGGTGCAGAAGGAATGGTGCTGTGAAGTCAGGGTCACCTCAGAGTTGCCTTGAGGAGTTAAGTTTCCACCGCGTTGATCATTTGGTATGCAACTGCTGAGTCGTCGCCAATTTTATGTATTTGTTTGCTGGGTTCCTCTCCAATTCTTTGACACCAAGTTCTTTCTCCACTAAAAAATGGCACTGTAGACTGAGATAGGCTGAAGCAATTTGCACACTGTCTGGTCCTTGCACAAAAAGCTTTAAGAGCCTCCAATGGAAAACTAAAGTAATTCTTTAAAAATCTTAATTCAGACTTCATTCCGGCTCACACTGTGGCTGACTATTTGAACTATTTTTGACAAATCAAACCCTTTGTAAGATATGGTAATAAGTTTCCTTCTTCCTTCCTTTTAGGGAATTTAATAAATATCTACTCATTCATCCAACTAATGTTTATTGGACAAAGAACAGTCCATTTAACTAAGATGTAAAATGCATGAAGGGAACAGTAGGAGAAAAGACTAGAAGGTAATGCTTGGATTTCTTTGGAAGAAAATGTTAGTGCAAACTCTTACTATAATTATAATTCTCTTATAGCAGGCAGTCTGTATGAGCCAAAGTCGCGTTAGGAAGACTTTGCTGCCTAGGACCTGCATGCATCCACAGCTCAGTGTTACTGAGGTTCAAATCGGTGATTTCCAAGTCAAAATTAAGATTAAATTATTTTCAGCCTAATTTTATATCGTATCATTGATTTTCAATCCAAATCTTTGGAAAAGTAGTATAAAGTAACCTTGTTAAGAATTTTTAAAATTAAATCAAATATTCCATTTCTCAAACAGGGTAATATGGAATATAGTTAAGACAGAGCCAACCACTTACTCCGGTGGTTTCAACCGGTAAAAGGTAGGTGGAGTGGTAAAGTGTGTGTGTGTGTGTGTGTGTGTGTGTGTGTGTGTAAGAAAGAAAGACAGAGGGATTGGGTAGAGAGAGTAAGAGAGACAGACGGACAGACAGACAGACAGAGAGAAGAAGATTTGTCTCCAAGAGACTTTTGTCGATTTCTGGAGAAATTTTGGTGGTAGGAATTTGGAGACAGGAGCTACATCCAGTGTTAAGGGCAGGTAGAGATGTTAAACGCCCCATAATGCACAGGACAGCTCCTCACAACAGTTGTCTGACCCTAAATGTCAGTAGTGCTGAGGCTGAGAAACTTTGACTTAAGCCAGCAAATTCTAACGAGCCCAGACTCATAAAGCGTCTTTGAATAATGGATGGCCAGCTTTTTAGGAAAGGTTTGCATGCATATCTAGTTTGCCAACACACGTCGTGGTGGCAAAGACCAAAATTACTCACCTTTACAGTCTCTTGGTCTAGGACTCCTGTTTTGTGCTTAGTCGATCCTCAATAACAATAACAACAAACAAAACAATAAAAAGGCCTATTTATTGAGTGCTTATTTTCCACTGAGCACCATGCTGAGCACTTTCAACAAGGTAGATAATATTAATCCATGAGCAATTAATACAAGGAAAATGAGATTCTAAGAGATTAAAAAGCTTGTAACATCTCCTTCCTTCCTTCCTTTCCTTCCTTCCTTCCTTCCTTCCTTTCTTCCTTCCTTCCTTCCTTCCTTTCCTTCCTTCCTTCCTTCCTTCCTTCCTTCCTTCCTTCCTTCCTTCCCTCCTTCCTTCCTTATTTGGTCAAAAAGCCAATAGACAATCCTGTGTGTGTGGTTGGGGGGTGACCTAGGAAGGGTCTGTATCTACATGAGGGAGGTGGTTGAGTGGGGAAACAGCCCAACAAGAAATTGGTTACATGCAGGGGGATTTAGCGAATAAGCAAATACATTGAGAATAACAGGAGCTAAGTTTCTCATGGTCAAAGAAGGGCATTATGAATATGGAAAGGACAGAAACCAGAATAAACCACATGGTGTAGCCTTGAGACAAAAGGCATGACAACTGCGTGCAATGTGCAATCCTGGGTTGGATCTTTTGTTATAAGAGACATTATTAGGTCACTTGCAAAACCTGAATGGCGTCTCTAGGTAAAAGGCATATGGGATTTACTTGTACTCTTGTATAATTTTTCTACTAGATTGAAATTATTACAGTGTGCAAAAAAATTCATACATTGTTACATAGCTCATGCAGCCAACATTGAAACCCTATTGCTCTAACTCTGACACCTATGCTATTTACCAACCCATTATTCTAAAATACATTTGTCTATTGAAATAAATAAGGAATGTCTAAGATATAGTTTTAATACAGACAGACGCTCATTCTTTACATTGTAGAAGATATAACTGGAGACTTGCTACACGTGGCTGAATCCAGTGTTATCCAATAAAAACTACATAGATATTTTAAATTTACTAGTACCTACATTAAAAAGGTGAAATAGATGCAATTAATTTTAATAACATTTACTTAACCCAAGGAATCTAAAACATTGTCATTTAAACATGTAATTAATATAAGAAAAATATTGCCAAGGTATTTTATATTTTTTCACTCTGCGTCTGAAAAATGGAGTGTATTCTACACTTATAACACATCTCAATGCAGATGTTATTTTTTTCAACAGAATTACTTGATTCTAATTTACGTTTGAAATAATATTCAGTTGAAAAAACAAATTAACATACCTGAGTTATTCCAAGCATACTTAAAATTTTTCTAATAACTGAATTTAGTATAAGTTTTAAATTTTAAATTAGTTAAAATTAAATGAAAATTTAAAACTTAGTTTCTCAGTTGCATGAGCCACATATTAAGTGCTCAGTAGTCACATGTTTCCAGTGGCTGCCACACTGGATAACGGAGGGCTGGATAGATCCATAATTCATCCGCTCCTGTGTATTTCTGTGCACGTGCACTGCCTACCCCATTCCCATACGTGGAGATGCACTGTAACTTCATTTGCATTTGATGTACAGTATTATATTTGTTTCAAGTGTACAACATAGTGATCAGACATTTTATAAATATGATCCCTCGGATAAGTCTAGTACGCACCTGACACCATATGTAGTTATTACAATGATATTGACTGTATCCCCTATGCTGTACTTTACCTCCCAGGACTATCTTGTAACTGCCAATTTGTACTTCTTAATCTCTTTCACCTTTTTCACCCAGCCCTCCAAAGCCCTCCCATCCGGTGACCATTAATTTGTTCTTTTTATCTATGAGTAATTCTGTTTTGTTTGTTCATTTGTTTCGTTTTTTTTAGATTCCATGTATAAGTGAAATCATATGGTATTTGTCACTCTCTGACTTATTTCACTTAGCATAATGCCCTCTAGGTCCATGCATGTTGTCTCAATGGCAAGATTTCATTCTTTTTTGGGCTGAAAAATATTCTATTATATATATAGAATATTATATATATATAACAATAATATATATATATACGCACACACATATATATGTATGTGTGCATATATATATGTGTGTGTGTATGTGTGTGTATACATACACATATATATGTATACATACACATATATATACACATATATAGATATATATACACATATACATAGATATCTCGCATCTTCTTTATCCATTTGTCTATTGATGGACACTTAGGTTGATTCCATTTCCATATCTTGGCTAGTATAAATAATGCTGCAATGAACATAGGGGTGCATATATCTTTTCAAATTAGTGTTTTGGGTTCCTTTGAATACCCAGAGGTGGAATTGCTGGGTCACAAGGTAGTTCTATTTTTTATTTTTGAGGAACCTCCATACCATTTTCCATAGTGGCTGCACCAATTTACAATCCCACCAACAGTGCACGAGAGTTCCCTTTGCTCCACATCCTTGCCGACGCTTGTTTGTTGGTTTATTGATGTTAGCTATTCTGATTTGTTTGAGGTGGTATCTCATCGTGGTTTTGATTTGTATTGGTAAGTGATGTCAAGCATCTTTTCATATGTCTGTTGGCCATCTGTATGTCCTCTGAAGAAATGTCTGCCAGGTCCTTCGCCCATTTTTTAATCAGATTGTTTGTTTGCTTGGTGTTAAGTTGTGTGAGTTTCTTACACGTTTTGGATATTAACCCCTTATCAGATATATCATTGGCAAATATCTTCTCCCATTCAGTAGGTTGCCTTTTTCATTTTGTCGATGTTTTCAACCTCCAACTACTAAGTTAACCTCCCTAAAATCATGGCTGCCTTTAAACTAGAACTTAGGTGAATAAATATGGAAAGTATATAGTGAGATGATATCACAAGAGAAAGTTCTTTACAGCTGAAAAGCACTAGACAAATGTCAATTGTTCAGGTCATTTCTATTATTAGAGACTAGAACCAATGGACAGAAGACATTGCCATCACGAAGACTTTGAGCAAGTCAGTGAAGTGCTGTTTTGACTTCTCTATAATGATAATCAAAGGATGCACTACCCTCTTCCAGCCAACCCTCACATGCCAACACTGTAGAATGAATTAGAAAGTATCTGCTCAATGCCGTGCTCTCTCCTGAGAGGACACGTGTTGCAAGTGAATTTATATTGATTGCTGCCAAGTGCTGCAACTATGGATCTATTTTATTTTCTCTTTTATGATTTTATGTATATTCAAAAACTTTTAAACAAAAGAATGCATTATTTTTATAATCGGAAAAATCCTATTTCCGATGGAAAAAAAATGGATGTCGGGTGTGCGTATTCTTCTGCTTCCATTTCTCTCGTCATCCATACGACTGAGCGAGACCAGTCTTAGCTATTCTTACTAGAGAGTGTCGGCCACCAGCTCGAACAGCTGGTCAGACAGTCCTCTCATTTCCAGCCTCCTTGGTTGCGCCTCACACTTGGTTGCTCCACTTATGTGAGCGGAGCTGGGGTTGAGTTGAAACAAACAGAAACAGTTCATCATACTCATTCGCAAATGTCGCTCCTTCAGCTCTCGCCTGTCCTCGCCATCCTTGACGTTGTGCCAGCTCTCTTGCCTTGTGCTTACTCGGTCCGTGGCCAGGCCACCCACAGAGGGTGGCCCATGCGGATCCTGGAACAGGCGCTGGTGATTAAGCCGGATGGGGCTTTCTGTCTCGCCCCATCTATCCTCAGTCTCTGCCCTAATGAGCTGCCCAAAGGATGGAACTGCCCTCCCGACATCACAGCTGGCATGGTGGGCCTTGGGAGCAATTAGCCATATGTTTTCTGGGCTTGTCATCCCCTGAAGTTTCAATTAGAGCTGCTCTCGGTTCTTATGTTTTGTTTATTTTATCCCGACTTAGAACCCACCCTCCCTCCCCTCTGCTCTAAGGCCACTGTATATTATGATTCAGATTGTCCTTGCACACCTCCAAGAGACACCATTCACACTGTAGTCTAAGTGAATGGCATCCTGTGTTGTTGAGCAGAACACAGTCTATGTGTTCACATCCGGGGCCCTGCCACATCCTACATCTTCTCTTAACCTCCAGAATGACAGAGCAGCCTCTTTCTTGGTGATGCAGTATAGTTGTAAAGAGGTAGGGATCCTAGGCAAGAAAAAACCCAAAAGGCAAAGAAAATAAGAAAGACAAAATTTGTTTGACCATGTATGTAGGACATCTCTGGGTACCATCAACACACCCCAAGAGGTGGCTTGCAGGGTTAAAACACTCGAGGCTATGATACGAATATAGAACGTCACAGAGGAGGGGCCAGAGAGTAGCACCCACTGCTTACAGCTCTAGTACTGGGGAGATGCTTCTCTGCAGGGCAGTTAACTAGCAGTGAGCAGGCCCTAACTACCGCCACGCCGGGGAAAGGGGAATGGTAAGGGCCCTTCTTAAAATGCTTATCTTCGCATTCCTATTTGATTTATTCCAGAGACACAAAACTATTCCCCAAACTGCTCTCGACACTGTTCTTGAACCTATTCGCATACAGCCCACCCACTTCCACAAACATCGTTACACTTGACCTCTGCAAAACTCACAGCAACTTTCCAATCTCCAGACAGAGGGACTTTCCAGTGCCTGTGGCTAATACTTACCGAGTAATAACAATACCAGGCCCTGTTCTCGTTGCTGTACATACACTGTCTCGTTTGATCTGCGGGACAATAAATAGCATTGAGTTCTACTGTCATTTTCTTTTAACGGATGAGGAATTTAAGAGCTAAAGAGATTAAGTAATTTCTCAAGGTGCCAGCGTTTTATGGCCAGGGCGGGTTGCCTGGATCCAGAGTTCAGCGTGTAGCCTTGGGTTCTACCTTCCTGGGTCCGCTTCTCCCTCATCACCTCGACTTTGCCACAGCGTTCGGCACCGCCCGCCTCTCCCATGACTTCTCTCCCCTTTTCTGTGTTTCTGCGTTTCTGCCTTCTTCTGCTTTGCCTGCCTCTTCCTCCAAATACAGCTTCCAGATCCGGCAGCCCCCTCACTTCAAATCTCCCTCCATCCCTTCAGAGAGGCCTGTTCTAACTCTCAGCTCTGAGTACCAGCCTGCTTAAGGGGGCGAGGAAAGGGAACCAGCCAGAGAAACACTGTAAATGATGCAGATATAGAAAAACCACAGGAAGATGGTTGCCACATCCACAACTGGGTCCTGGAATGCTAAACGGGTACAGAGAAAGGCCCCTTGTTTCACAGAGGAAGAGCCAGAATCCAGAGTGTGGTTACAAGGTGAGGCTCGTGTCACCAGTTAGGGGAGAGCTGGGACCAGAACCAGGGCAGACCTTTCCCACCAGCCCAGAGGGCTTTGTCGCACCTCACTCCTCTGACACATCTACAGTTCCAACAGAGACCCAAGAGACCCCATCATCCACACTGGACTTCCACGTGCCCACCCTGGCTGGCTCCCAGCGGACATCTGGCTTCCACGACATCGCTCTTCCCCTTCAAAGCCTCTTTCGACCCTGCCTTTCGCCCCTCCCTTTGTCTTAAGCACTGAGTTTTTTCAGACTCTGTCCTCTGTCTTTCTGCTCACCTGTAATCTCTGCTTTTCTAAGCCGCTAGCCACCCCGGCTAGCCACCCGGGCTCTAGGTAAACATCTTTCTTCTTCTATAGGGTTGTTTTCGGCAGGATACAAAGGCCATTAGTAAATCAATAGCCCTTTATTAAGAAAAGGGAGGAGGATGGAACCTGGAGTTTTTAATTCAGATCTAGCAACTCCTGGGGCATTAGTTGGAGCGTTCTAAAATTAGGCCTTTGAAAAGCATGCTGCTGCTTCTGCTGGCACTTTATAGCTTCCTGCCCATAAATGGGAGCAGCTTGCTAGGGGTGGGATCATTAGCTGAAATCTCCCTCTCGCGGATGCCATGCCTTCCCCTAACTCCGACAGCATTCGTATTAGCTGTTGCTTTAAGGGCTGTTTCTTTCATTCTTGCCTCGTCTCTCTTCTCTCTACCCATCCTTTCCTGGTCTCCGCATCTGTCCTTTTCTCTTCTTTCGAGGAATCTTTGAATTTCCATCTATCCATGTGTTTCTATCTAGCACACCAGATACTTAGGGCATAAAGTCTCCTTTGTCGATGTAGCCACAATCGAGCATCGATGAACATGGATTTTTCTGATAAATTTACAAAGATGATCCTTCAGGTCAACACATGTCCTGTGACCCCTCGTGCTGCCCGCCCACCTCAAGGGGCCCCTGCCACCGTTCTGTCCTCAGTCCTGCTCCAGTCCAAATGTCTCCATGTAGGAAACAAAGACATAGTTCTGCAGACCAGTGTGTGAACTAGATGAGAGCAGTGATGACCTAACCACACACTTCAAGGCCAACGTCACGATGTCTAAAATAACACACTCGAGATTTAACCCTATCACTTTGGAATTCTGTATTTTTTTTGATCCAGCCAGTCTACATCTGGACAATTATTTTGAAGATGGACACAGAGACTCAGCTAGAAGGATGTTTATTGGTTGGCAACTGGGAGAGAGAAACTGCCGTTTACGTTTCCAAAATATTTTAGTTATCTATTACTGTGTAACAAATGATCACAAAACTTAGCAGCCAAAAACAATAGAAAACAACTACTATCTCACGCAATTTCTGCGGGGCAGAGATTTGGGTCGTCCTGACTCGGGGTCTCTGATGAGGCTGCAGCCGTGGGGTCAGGCACAGAGGGTCATGACCGAGTTGCCTCATTTCCAAGGTTAGCAGATTGGTGCTGGCTGTCAGGAGGAAGTCTCTGTTCCTCTTCGCTTGGACCTCTCGAGAGCCTAGGGCCACTTAGTACCCTCGCAACACGGAAGCCAGCTTCCCTCAGGGCTGGTCACCCAAAGCGAGCCAGGCAGAAGCCACACCGACTCTTAACGACCTAGCCTCGGAAGTCACACACCATCGCTTGTGCTGTATCTGTTGCTCACGTAAACCAGCCCTGGTACACCGTGAGAGGAGACGATACGAGGGTGTGAATAGCAGGAACGGAGACTCGCTGAAGGCTGCCTTGAAGGCCGCTGATCACATGAAGGGAAGACTTCACCGTGAGAAGTACTCCTGGTTTATCTCCACCGAGAACTGTCTGTACTGTGAGTTTGAGAGAACAGAGCTGGCCCTGTTGGTTCTCGACTCCTTTCTCTTCGCCTGCTGTCTGCCTGCAATGGGCGTGCATCCCGCCTGCCGTCTGTCCTCCAGTTAATGGATGGCGGGCTCCGCCTGTGTGCAGTGTGGTTAGGATGGGAAGGGATGGAAGGCTTGTGCCGTCCAGGCCTGATTTAGTTCTAGATCAAGGTCACATTCTCTACTCGTCTCTTTTAGAAATGAAGCTGATCTTTACTTATGTCTCATTCCTCTACTGGATCCCAACTTTCGAGGGCTTTTTGTTGAGCCCTCACATTCTCAATTGTGTTTTACATTTTATGACCCGTTCTTTATAATAGTGGAAGATCTAAAACAACCTAAATGTCAAATAACAGGTTGCTTGAGCAAATTGTGACATAGTCATACAATTCAGAGTGATGCAATCATTTAAAAGTATACTATATAAGAATATTTAAGAATAGAGAAAGTTGTATAATAAGATCTATTAAGTGAAGAACACAGGTCGTCGAACAGTACACAAATTATTATTCTGTTAAAAATAATGTATATTTGCTTTAAAATACTCTCTCTCACACACACACACACACACACACACACACACACACACACACAATACCAATTTAACTTGGTTATCATTGGTTGATAGGTTTTGGAGTAGATAACATTTCCTTTATTTTAGTTAATCTGCGTTTCCTAAATTTCCTACATTTTACACTCATTACCTTTGTAATGAGCATAAAAGGAGAAAAAGTTTGCAGATGCTACTTCTGGGTTTGATTAAAAGTCATTAGAACTTTCTAACATCTTTTATTGGGGAAGAGAGTCAGGTATTCGAGTATCCCGAATTCTGTAAGTTCTGACACCATTGACCGTGGGTGCATAGTAGAAGCATCTGGAAAACCTTTTTTAAAAGTACCAGTGCCTGGAGACGCAAAGGTCCTTGTGTGAAAGGCCTGACCCAGGATCAAGACGTGGAGTCCGTACTTGTTAGAAGCCCCCCAGCGGATTTTCACAAGTACGCGGTGTCTGTCAAGTGCCACCCATCTCCTCGCTCAGTAGGAACTGGGTGGTGATTTTTAACATATTCCTCTTTCTTGCCCCTTAAGTATCACCCATCACTAAGCTCCATCGATCTGGATTCTAAAATAATTGCTCAAAATTAACTGGACGTCTTTGTCCTCATAGCCACCACCCTAACCTAAACTTCCATAAACTCTCATCTGGGCTTTCAGTGCCGTTCTGCGTGATGAATTAGATCTGAACATGGCACCTCTGTTTCCTCTTGTAGACGACACACCCTCGGGTGAGTCTGTGTATCTACGAGTGCATATTTTTTTCAGGATTAGAAAGGGAGATGACCGATACGAGAAATTACAGAGAAAAAAAATTAAAAATTACATTTTTTGAACTCTCAGAAAGCTGCTAACTGCCCATTTGAAAGGGCAGCAGATTCCTGAAGAGTTTCAGAGTTTCAGTAGGTCTGGGGTGGGGACCGATAATTTGCATTTCTAACAAGATCCCTCATGATGGTTCTGCTGCATTTGGAGAACCACCTCCCCATAATAAAATAAGGCTAATATTAGCACCCACCTCATAAGTTTGTCATCGGAATGGTTAGGTAAAGGGTTCAGAGCAGTGACTGGTTATGCTAATCATGCAACGAATGTTAGCTGTCATTATTATCCTCTGCCTGGCAAAACTATGCATGTTTGTCATCGCTCGTCTTAAATTTCCCATTCACTGAAAGCTTTTCTGATAGTCCCCGGCAGAGTCTGTAGTCTTATGCCTGTAGCCTCCTTGCTCCATTATAGAACTTACTGGAACCGCAACTACGTACACCCTACACGAATGCCTGTGGCTTTCATGGACTGAGCTGCTTAAGGACAGGAACTTTGCATTATTTATCTTTGATTTCCCAGAATATGTCTGACACACAGCAGCTGCCCAATGAATATATTTTGATTGAAGAAATGAATGCCGAGAGCCTCATGCATCTGTGAGGGCATATGCAGGGTCGGCTGAACTAAATGAGGGCAGTTGTCTGGCTATCATTGAGGTTTTTACCTAAATTCGAACATATGAGATTACCCTTTTGGGCAGTGAAGTCACATTTTGATGGTCCTCAATGGCACAATCATTTTTTCCACCAAGCTGATACCTGGGCCCTCCCCAGACCTATCAGCACAGGGTCTCTGGCTGGAGAGCCTGGGCACTGCTAAGTTTTCAGAGTTCATCAGGTGATTCTGATGTACAGCTAGGGTTGAAAACAACTGGGCTAGGAGAAGGCAGTCTATTAAAATGTGTATTTCATTTAACGTTATCGGGCTTCTACTCCCAACCATGAATTTGTTTCTCTTATCCCAATATAAATTGCCAGCTTTGAGCAGTTTTGAAAAGGGGTAAATAGAGAAATTAGCATTTGTAGAGCACTTTACAGTTTTCAAAGCACTTTCATACTTGGTTTGTCATCAAAATCTTAAAATAACCCAGTGAGGAAGGTATCATTATTCTTCACAAATGCAACAGCCTAGGGAGGGAGGGGGTACACACCAAACCCTTTTAAAGGAAGCAACAAATCAGCAAAATGCCACCTGCTATATTTTTTTGCTCTCGGCCTATCTCTCATCGAAGATGCTACCTACGGGCCATCTTTGCTGCTCATCTAGGACTTAGATTTCAAACATTTTCTCTACTTGACTCTTGGCACACCTTGTTACATGGCGGGTCGATGACTTCTGCTGCGTCCCTTGGCATCCCTAGGTTGGCTTGGGTCTTTGCCAGTCATTGCTGTTGGTTTGACTTCGCTCTGCCCACAGTGAGCATTCCCATCTCCCCAATCTTACAGTGGAGGAAAGTGCAGTTCAGAGGAGTTAAATGACTTGCCTACAGCACACAGTGAGTGCCAGAATGGGGTTCAGACCTGGACGAAGTAAAGAACAGCTCAGGAAGACTCAGGGCTTCGAGTCTTCTTAGCCATGGGTAGCTGTTCAGGAGAGAGGGAGTGGGCACAGAAGGAGCAGGTGCCGTAAGGAAACAGAGGCCCTTGGACACCTGCCTCACCCTCCACAGGTCTGCCGAGGGCCACCTCTCGGTTTGTGGGTGGAAGATTAGACTATAAAATAATAACAATATAGTTTGCTAAATATGCTACATTTAAACATTTAAAAAGTATCTCGCTCATCAGAAAAGTCCCTTAGGTATACTGTTTTATCCCAGGGCTGTGGCAATGATCCCAAAATATTTTTGGAAGTGCCTCCAAAACCTGGAACACGTACTTGTAAATATCATTAATGGAGGCAAATATTTGTCCTGTGAAGGAATGATTTGTGTTTAGATAAAAACAATCAAACAAACAAACAAACAAACTCACTTAGAACCGAATATAACAAATAAGAAAACAGACAGTGAAGTGGGGTTTGTTTAGGAAAACCCTGGGCCATAAGCTTAAGAACAGTAAGCAAGTCGCTTTCTATTTTATACCTGGCTCTGCCATACTGCTGGAGCTACGATAAGTGACTGATATGCATTCAATGAAACAATGAGCAAATGAATGAATGAGCTGAAAATATTGCGGTATCAGCCCCAGAAGGTGCTATTTTTAAAAGGATATCCCCCAAATGCTCTAATTATTAGAGTATCGTTGGAGAGTGTTGAACCTCTCAGGGAAACTAAAGGCTACTGGAGGGTCAATTCTTACTGAGTGGCCCAGGTCCTGATGTATATGCTACGTCAGATGTGTGCCAGCATCCCCATCCCCCACCCCCACACACAGCCTCATCTCTTCCTAGTCCTACCTTTTCTGTCCATATGCAAATATGTATGCGAAGTCCTTATATATATGGAAAGAGAGTTAAATCTTCTTACCCATGGGTAGCTAAAAAGATAGGGAAAAAGGAAGTCTTATTCAAATCAAAAGGGGATAGAGGGAGAGTTGATACACTAAATGGTTAGACACAAGGTTTTGCCTACAAACGAAGAATGTATCTTATCCCTCTTTCTGATACCAGGCAAATGATCATTTCTCATCTTCTCTGTGATCCTGTCCATTTAAACCTTGGGTGGCCTGGAGAGTTAAGAGTCCAGGTCACAGCACAGTGTCCTCAATCTGGACCTGGGTTCTGAGAACTCCATGATCTATCCTCTTTGAATTATGGGTGACAAAACCATGAGAAAGTCAAGTATCCTGTTTATGGAAAGGAGCAGGACTAGGATCATATTATAGAGACATATATTTAGGGTGTTAGAAGAATAGAAAATTTGCTTTCTTACAAGTTACCTTAAAAATGTCATTGAGAAAAAGAAAATACCAAAAGAAAAAAGAAAAACCAACACCCTCCCATGTGTCTCCTGTTGAATAATGATGGAAGATAAAGAACGTCAATGTTATTCCTGTCTGCGTGATACAAACAATAAGATATAGGGCTAAACATCTCATACGCATCATTAGCATCTTCTTCGTGTGTCAGTCTTTGTCTAGTCCTGACACCAGCATTTCTATTGCAAGAGTAGCATGTAAAAGTCCAGGCTCATGGACTGAGAGGGGTGGGACCTGGATTCAAGTTGCAGCTTTCACAGTAACTACTAGCTCTGTGACCTTGAACAAGCTACCTCCTGACCTTCAGTTGCCCCCTGTATAAAATGAGGTAATTAGAGTAGATAACAGCTAGGTCTCCTTCCAGCCCTGGCAGGCTAATACTTTATAAACACAGTTTCACCATATGATGGGAAAGACAAGCACAGAACAATACAATTCTCTAAATGCCCCAATGGTGTCTACTGAAAAGACCTCGCCTTCGCTGAGGGCACATGCTGGACATGGAATGGTTCTTGCTGTTATATGCTACCTGAAGATCGCTTTCATGGCATGGCTCAAGTTCAAGAAAAGACACATTTTATTTCCTTCCCCATGCAAAGAGAAACAAATAAATAAAGATTTTGTTAAATTGACCAACAAGCGGGGAACTAAGAATTTCATGCAATTATGTGGTTCCCGAAGGTTCTTCTAATTGAATTACCACAGGTGCCTATTGGGCATTCCTGGACACGTCCCCTATAATTCCATTCGTATCACCTCGAAGGATCCTGTAAATGCCATTAACAGAAGGCAGATATTTGCTTTCAATAAGATAACACAGATGATCGTGTCTGATTGTCTCTCTAATCCCTCCCCCTCACAGCCTGGGAAATCGCTCGCAATTGCTCAGATCCAGGCATTTCTTTTTTTATTGTTGATGAAAACTGCTTGGGAAACATGACAGTGTTATGGAGGGAGGTTTGCCTCCTCCCTTCACCCATCACAGGCTCTTGTCTTCTGACCGCGCTCTTCTGTTTCAGGTGGGTGAAAGGAAACGTTTGTATGGAGATCCCTGCATTGAACCACCAGAGGGGAAGGAGGGGGGTAGGCAGAACCTGCCCCCGTCGTCGCTGCCCTGCCTGTGGACACAAGGCCGGTGCTCACAGCCCAGGTGGGTTTCTTCTTCTGAGTCTTTACGCCACATGGGCGGTGATTTGCTATTGTCACACAGTTACTTCCGCTGGAACAGGCTCACCCTGCAGCCCTTGGAGGCTGCCTCTTACCGTTCGGCCGAAGGTTTGTCATGCTTGGGCTACTCGGTTTTGAATATTCCTAAATCTAGTCTGCTTTTAAGTGGTTCGGTGTCTTTGCTTGTTTACCTTACCTTTTCGATCACCTAATCACTCATTCGTTTCGGCGTATCGACTGAGCAGTATAAAACCCGATCTCCTTTGCCGTCGTTCATTGCTCCATTGAGATACTTGTAGGAAGGCTTGGGAAAAAACAAATTTTAAGCGTTCTTTGAACTGCGTTTATTCACGTTCAGACCCACCACTATAAATAGTCCAAGGTCGAACAGAAGGTCTGGCCACTGCTCAGCGGTTGGAATGAAAGTTGAAACTCAGTTGTATCAGGGAGATGAGTACCATTCCTTATAGGAATCAAGCTTGGATGGGCTCCTTTCCTCTCTACAAACCAACAAGTATTCACAGACCGTAGCTGTGCGATAAGGAGGAAGAATAAGTCAGACTAAGTTTGGGGCCTGACAGCTTTCACAGTGGGCCTCTCAAATCTCACCTATATTTCTGCAAATCACTTCTCTCTTAAACGAATCCTTTGATAATTACCAGGCCCATCCACCCACAGCCAAAGTGGACAGACACCAGTACCCTGAGAGTCATGGATAATGACGTGTGCAGTGGGCTGTCCATGAAAGGTCCCGTGTGTCTTGTCTCAGCTGCAGAAGGTCTGCCCCTTCGATGTTAAAGAAGGTTCAAATCAGAACGCTCCCCGCTTCATGAGATTGGTGAGGCTTCTCAGTTGGGCACGGGAAATAATGAGGGGAAAGGAGTTTCGCAGGAAGACCCCTATTATCTGTGCTCACAGCGGAGCAATTATTGGAATAATTGCTCCACCGCGATCACGAATCCCGCACTTGAAGTTGTTTCCCCATTATTTTCATCATTCCAATTGATCGATGCCACCTTTAAACCTATTTGAAAGAAATACGGTCTTTCATAATAATCTTTTATTGTTAATGTACGATTAAACCAAGATTTGTATTAAGGAAAATATAAGAAGAAGTACGTCTTTTATATGACACAGAAAACCGATCTGATCTCTGTAGGGGTTATTCACTGTAAATTTTTAGCTTTAAAAGATGCAGCTAGAGAACTGTAAATTTTTGATATTTCCAGTCAGGGTTTTTTGTTTTGTTTTGTTTTGTTTTTCTTTTGCTTTTCTTTTGGGTACACATTAGAGGTGAGAGACATGAATCGAACAGGGTTTGGAAAGGGAATATCAGGCCATTAAGTCATGTCCCCAAACGCTGCCCTTGTTTGTTCTCATCCTCATATTCTCCGGAGTTTTACCCGGTTTTGATTGAAATGCCTTCTGCAACCCATTTCCTAGAGGAAGAGGTCTGGGGAACCAAGCTTGCCATTGGAAAGCCCTCCGGATTGAAGCCCCAGCTGCTTTTCAAAATTTAGCCCCAGAAACACTCTGTGTAAATTACTATTTGTTCAGGAGGACACACGTTTCGATCGGGCTCTTTAGCGATGAGGTCCTGGGTGAGTCAACCAGTGCTCTGCGGCCAAAGCGACAGACAAATGGGGACGTTGCACTTTCCTGAAGGGACGGTGCTCTCTGGGCAGATAATGCCCCAGCCGGGCCCTCTGCGGTACGAGGCGTGGGTGCCTCTCTTGCGTCTGGAGGGAAATATCATGCCTTTGCTCATTGGTTTGGGCCGATATAACATTTATGGGCCAGGCAACTGTGCTCAGCTCTGAATTGCCTCATTTAAGCCTCGCCACAGTCCTGTGAGGAAGACACAGTGATCTCCTACACTTTCTATATGAGGAAACTCGGATCTGGGAAGTGACTCACGCACGTCACTGGTGGAGCCCAGAACTGAAACCGGGCCATGTGACCCTGGAGTCCGTTCTACCCACACCCGACTGTGTCTCACTTTGCCCGGGTCCAAGTAGACAGACCGCCACCCCAAGGCTCTCTTCCCGTCCTGTGAAACTGCTGCTCATTAGTGAAGAAGGAACCATCAGAGGGGTTCGGTTGGCTTACAGTTGCTTCAGAGGGAATCCACATGCTTTTCTTGACTGACTCCCACCAGGGGACGAAAGAGAGGAGAGAACAGGAGCCTGCCAACCTTGACAGATGGTGTGTAGGCTGTTTTGGAGATGGGAAGAGAGAGATTTTTGCTGGCTGACGAAGAACAGGGAAAGAGATTGGAGGGAAGTGTGACATAAGCAGAAAAGAGCTAAACTTGAAATATATGTGGAAGAGAAGAAGATTGAGGGATAAGGATGGATCTAGGAGACAGATGGGTAAATAGGCTCGAAAGGACATTTTTTAAATGCCATGTAACTCCAGTCTAGTGAGGAAAAGCGAGTGAAGAGACACGGTTAGAAACAAGAGAAGCAAGGCCCTCTCCGTCGCGCGTTTGTCGTCTCCCAGTGAGAAGATTCAAAAGACACGCGCTTGCCTCCGCCCAGGGAGTTCAGGCTCCATGTTCATGTCCACAAGCAACGTGCCCTAGTCATTCTGGTTTGGAGGCAGCCTCCAGAAGAGCAGAAGATGGGAATATTCTTAGGAAGCTTAGAATTGTATCAGTCCCCCTCCACTGTCACTGAGTTCCAGAAATGGGACAATAAGATGTAATGGAATTTCTGTTTAGTTGGACCTTATGGATGCACCACCTGATGGATAACCAAGCTCCAGGGACCCTCCCAAACCTTAGCTGAGAGACGACCGATGATGTGATCAGTGTCCCACACCCCTCCTTTCCTTTTCCCTCACAAGCCTCGCTTAAATTATTTATGCACGTGACTTAACGTTAAGATGGTTTATGCATGAGGTTGCCGTAGGAGACAGGAGACAGACAGCCTGCTTTTGTGAGGGTCTCTCTGGAGGGTGGCAGCTGCACAACGTGTTACTCCATCAGGCTCTGTGAGGACAGAACATCTCAATGTTGAGGCTTCTGTTTAAAATAATGATCAGTGTTGCCTCGGTCCCAAGTCAGGAAGCATTTGTATTGACACAGTTGCTGGAAGAAAAAAAAAATCAAAAGATTCTTCAGCACCAGACAGGGCAGGTCTGTGTTAACTAGGACAGATCAGTACCTCTGACTGGTTGGATCTGTAACAAGCCTGAAGGTAATTTGACATCCATTGTTGGCTGTGGTTCTTCTCCGAGAAAGACCAGGGGCTCCGGAATGAATCATTTTACCATCTCTCTACACCATTCTCTGTGGACAGGGGCCTCTCTTGACCCCCATCCTGGGAGGTTTGGTTACTAAAGAACCTGATTACCAAATGGACCTTGTTGACAAACAGGTCTCAGCTGTTAGGTAACTCCACAGTAGGAAATCTTGCCCTCTGCATCATAAGAAAATACCCGTTTCGGGTACCTTTTTTTCAGCTTTATTAATGGTGGTCTTTGGTCTTTTGTTTGGATTTTTGGAATCACATCTAATTGCAAGTATTGCTTTCAATTAAGGCCACATAATGCATAACTACAACTCTTAATTCGCATTAATACTTTTTAAATGTTTTGTCACAGTCGAGACTGCATTAAAGATATCTGTTGTGTCTCTTTCTCATCCTCCTATATCCTGGCCTTTTTCACTTCTCCAAGAATTCTCTTGACCTATAGATTTCCCTACAATTAATTTGTGTTTCGTCCTGAGTTAGCTTAATCAAAAACATCAAGCTAGTAAAACTTATAAAAGATGAGTGTTTTATAAAGGTACAGGCGAAACGGTTGAGTTTCATTGTAAACCTGTACACGGCAGCTTCTGCTCTTAAAAATATATACATGTCTTTAGGAAAGATAGGTGTGGGTTTATTTTCCATAAACAATTACTGAGTTTTTAAGCTACTCATAATACTGAGGAGTTAGCGCTGCGAACTGGCACAGATACATTCTCTGAGCACTTAGGGAGCCTACCATGAGATGAAACATGCGTACCTTGGAAGTTAAGAGGTACTGTAAGAATTAAATAGGTATCGGAGAGTGTCACTGGGTAGTTATTAGACAATATATAGTAATTCCCCCTGTTGGGCAAATTCTCTGGATATTCACATGGCTCACCTCCCCACCTTCTGGCAGTCAGTGCTCAAATGTTACCTCCTCGTTGAGCCCTACCCTGATGGCCCCATTTAATCTCGCAACCCTCCCCCAGTGCCCCAGTTTCCATTGATTATATAGATATATGTTTGTCTGTTTGTTTGTTTGTTTTCTCTCATAGCACTGACTACCTCCTAACAAAAAATCCAACTCATTTATTATGATTTTTGTTTCTTTTCTTTGTCTCCTCCCACCAAAATATAAGCTCCAAAAGGGCCAGGATTTTATTTTTTTGTCCACCTTGTTCACTGCTATCTGTCTAGCTCCTAGAAAGTGCCTGGCACCTTGGAAGAGCTCAATAAATATTTGTTATTCTTGTTATATGAGCTTGGAAGTGAGCTAGATAGAATGAATACGCAGCTCAATAAGTTACAGTATCTGCTGTAAGGAACTCACGAAATGATACAACAAAGATAAAATAGTAATAATAGCAACAATGACAGTTGTTATTTATCCAGTGCTTATTATGGGCCAGTCATTGTGCTAAGCCCCTTACTTCACTATGTCATTCAATTTCTACAATGGTTCTTTTAGATAGATATTATCTCCATCATATTGATGAGAAAACAAAGGTTCAGAGCATTTAAATCAGTGACTCCAGATAACACAGCAAGTAAGCAATTTTATGCTGGAATTTCAGCTCAATCCGTTACAGATCGTGGATTCATTCCAGAATTCATGATTTTTTTTTATTATTCTTTTAATTATAACCTTTCCCAAAACATATACAGAAGTAGAAAGAATCATGTTACGAATCCCTTTGTACCCACAACTCAGCTTCAACCAACAGTGATAACTCTATGGCCAACCTGGTTCCAGATTCCATGACCTTAACCTCTTGCAATATGACCAAATAAGTGGAATAGAAAATTTACTCCTTATGAGCAGAAGGGCAGAACTGTACACATGGAGCATTGAGGGAAACTCTGGTTAAACTCTCCTCCTCTCCGTTCCCTCCTCCTCCTCACCGGCTGATCACCCAGACTTCCCGTGAGGCACCTAGAGATGGAGTGTTGAGTCCCTGCTCCATTCCTGATCCCATGCTCAGGGTGTGTGAGGCCTGATCCAAAAGAAAATTGCATGAGAAGAACTCAGTTTGGTCAGTGTACATGCTTAGTTTGAGAAGGAAGAATTTCCCACTAAGCCTCATGACTGCCCAAGGGTTTGGGGTGGGGGTGGAGGGGCGGGTAGAGGAACAGTTTAAAATGAGAGACCTTTGAAGTAGCCAAGGATGAATGAAGACCAGCTATATCTGTGGGCTGCTGGGGCTGCTGGCTGATGGTTGGTCAGTCAGCCTGGATGCACCATAAGCATGTTCTGTGAAGGGATGGGTACTAAATACTACAGTAGGAAACAGCTGACTTAAGAGAGTCACAAAACTTGGGTTGTAAGAGGGGGCGCTGGACAGGCTAATTTCCAAAGATCCCGATGTAATTTGAAGCAGCTCTTGCTAAGTGTCCATCATCGAGGAGCCAGTCCTTCATTGTCCCTTCTGCCTTCTTTCCTCCCGTACATTTTCCGAATGCTTGAGAGGCAGAATCAGGGATGCAGGTGAGACAGATGTGACGGGTTCAGCCTTTGCCTCTTCAGAGCCCTTGAGCGACCTCAGGCTCACTGAACGTTTGCCTCGGTCTCAGCTTCCTGGTTGTAAAAGAGGCAACTGTATAGTTCACATTCGTAGTGTGTCTATAGTGATGCTTGGCTATCAGGGCTGGGAAATTCTCCACCTTTGCCACACGACACTTCTTCAGCTTTCATTAATGAAGATGTAGAGTCCCGGTGGGATATGTCTATAACTAGTATTATTCATGTTTTACAAAGAAGGAAATTAAAGTAACCAAGAATCCTGGTTGGGTTGTAAATCCCGGCAACCCTCATCCCGCATGCATTTTGGAAGAGATCCAGGATCTGGGAGCCAAGGCATATCTTCCTCAATTGTTCTCACTCAAGACCATAACTTTGACCTCTCATTTTCTCCTCCTTAACACCTTTGAAGGTTCTGACAAGGAAAGGTTTCCTATTGCCATGTCACCCCCAGGCCCTGACAGTACAAAAGGCTGAATATTATCTACCCCGTGCCAAAATTAACCTGTGGGATAAGCACTGTGTGTGTGTGTGTATGTGTGTGTGTACTAATTTATTCCTTACAACAATATAGGCGTTATTAATCTCCCTTCTCCTCTTTTTATACTACGATTAAGAAACAGGGCCAAAGAGATGAAGTAATGTGCCAAAAGCCAGAATTAGAATTGCGTCGTCCAGCCAGGCTAGCCCCTTGAGGCACACTTCCCGTTCTCATGAACCACGAGGGGGTGGAGAGTAGGGCAGAGTGACAAGAGCCAGGCTATTGCTTTCCGTATCAAGGTGTCAGCAGGCTGGCCAGAGCTTCAGCCCAGGTTAGGATTTGATAGGCACAGGATACAGCATCTAATTGCTCTTCATGAATCATCCTTGTCAGGTTGTTTTGCTAAGCATATCTGGTGTTTGAGTATAGCAGAATCTTTCAGAGGTTCAAGTGGTTTTTATAATAAATTCTCTGATGAATTAAAAGTAAGGATCCCAGGTCCTCATAGATAGAAGAAGATCCTGGGGCACTGAGGGAACATGGCTCCCAAACAGATTATGTCATCTGGAGCTGTCATTCTTCCCTGGCAGACATTTCCAGAACCTCACTACTGGAGAACAGGCTGTCTGATAGAGCAGTTAACAGGGCAAGCTCTAGAGGCAGATGGCCTGGGTCCAAATCCCACTCTATCTCTTTCTAACTCTGTGATCTTGAGCAGATAACTGGCCTCTCAGTAGCTCAGTTTCATCCTCAGTGAAATGGGGTTACTAAAAATGTCTTTCTTATAGGGTTGTTTTGAAAAGTAAATGAGTTAATACATACTGAAAATGCAGAATAGTGCCTGGTAAATATAAATGTTTAACAAATGATGGCTATTGTAACAAACACTTCTCCAGTCCGTAAGATATCCCGATGGTGAGCGGTTTACCCCAACTCCATGCTCACTTTGGAAATTTATAGTAGAGCCGGGCTGCAATATCTCCCTTGTCCAGTAGGTGCTGCCCACTCCTTTATGGCATTGTTTTCCATACCAAATTTCATCAAAATTTAATAGGTTTTTGTAGCCATAAAATCAAAAAATGAATAAGAGTTTTAAGACGAAGACACATTGAAAATATTTGCTTAAGCAAAGTTAAAATGTTTCTTTATTACAGAACGTTTTAGAACGTCTAACATTCTAAGTGCATCGTAAACCTCCAGTTGTGTACGAAAGGCGGGTGGGAGGGGGAATAGAACCATGTTCCCCAACTTTTCCAAGCACAGACCTTTTTTCCTTTGTGACACTCATTAACTCTTTAAGGGACACTAATCTTCTATGGAACTGCGATGGGTAACATTTCATTTGGATTGCCTTAAAATGGCATTTCTCAAAGTGCAGTCTTAATATCATCTGCTTTAAAAAAGGCAGTTTTCTGAATTTTACACAAGACCTAAAGAACCAGACTCTCTCCAGGAGGGGCAGAAGATGCTGCATTTTAACAAGCTCTCCGGGTGCACATTAAATTTTGAGAACCACTGCCTGAAATAAAACACTTCCCTAATTTGAGAATTCTATAAATTTGAAATCCTGAATACTAAATTTTCCTTAATAAGAAGGGTACTTGTTTACTTCCCAGAAACTCATATTTTAATTAAAAGTGGATGCTGTGGAGTAGATGTTGAAGTTTGTTTAATTGCATAAACATGAAAAGTTTTCACCGTGTTAGGTATTGTGTCAAGGGACTCGGGATACGATGGCAAATAAGACTCAGATGCTGCCTTCAAGGTGTTTAGAGTCAGTAATTAAGAAGGGGACCAGGGACAGACACTGCTCAGTCTCTTGTCTAGCATCACTGTAGGACCTCAGCCTCAGTCACCTTAGTAGCGGAGTTCACGTGGGAATCGGCAGGCTCATTCTGGGAATCGAATTAGAGAGAGGAAGAATTAATTTCTCTTCTAAATGGGGCAGTCACAAATGAACCACCAAGATACTGGTTTTCTTTCTTTTCTTTCTATCTTTTT
>NW_024349225.1:9739714-9762106 GCF_902729225.1 Pteropus medius
ATGAACCACCAAGATACTGTTTTTTTTTTTTTTTTTTTTTTTTTTTTTTTTTTTTTGTATCCTGAAAAAAAAATGCAGTAGGAAACAGGCAAAGAAGTCAGTGAAGCAAGGGATGACAGCAGAAAGTCAGGGGAGGGGAAACCTAATATCTAGATGAATTATGGGAAGAGAACAAACCCAGCGCTGCTGACTCTGCTCAGTTTCAGGTGAGAAATAACAGGATTAGAATGTCAAATTGCTGAGTCCTATAGACCCGAACTAGAAACCTTCTCTAAGCTACTCAGCCTTTTCCCTCTGCAGTCACTAATTAAATATTGCCTTGAAAAAAATAAAATAAAATAAAATACAGCCTTTTCTTGAGTCAAGTGGAATGCATATCATTAGCCAGCAATGGGGCTGGGCATCCAGTTGACCTATACTGGGAGCTGAAAATGGAAGGGATCTGTAGGAGGGGCATGAAGAGAACAGAGAGCTGACCTCTGTCTTAAGCGTTTCATAACCACTTCTTATTTCAGATAGAACCTTTGTAGCATCTTATTTTCACATGTAATCTCTTTGCCCTAACTAGAAGTCATCGAACATGCCTGGCATTCCCCTTTCAGTGTGATTTAGACAGAGCTGTCAACCAGAGGATCCCAAGGATATAAGTAATATTTGAAGTCCAAAAACCATCCATGTGTCCAACTGGAGAAATGATCGGGTAAAGTTCAGGAGTCGCTCCAAAACGGGCGGGCCCAACAATTCAATATCCTTTGCACTGTTCTCACCTTTGTCCAGATAATATCTCTGTACACTGTTTTCTCGTACACAAAGCTTACTATATATATCGGTGTGTTCCTCAGTCCCTTCTCACTCATGGCGTGAAAACATGGTGTCTGTGTCCCAGGGTTGGCAGGAGGCATCTTTATGCTCTAATGTCTGACTAGCTCCTGACACCACTGCCAGACCTCTTTCCCGTTTACTCTCCTTTCCTACGTGGAACAGTTCTGCCTCCAAATGAGAACTGAACCAACGGAAGCCCTAACAGAGATATCACTGGCTCTGTGTTCTTCTGGGTCTGTCTGAGCAAAATCTATCATTACTCTCTATGCATATGGCATGTGTCAACTGTTTTAAAATTAGCCAATATTCCTAAGCTTAAAAATGGATTTTTGTCATATCACATGAACCATATATCACAGAAACAAACCAGTTTTTGTTATGGCTTTTTTTTTTTCTTTCCAAAATGCATGAAGTCTTTTTAAGTCACTGCCAAATCCATTGCACTCACTGCATTTGTGAGATACATTTAAGGAAACGAAAAGTGGGGCGGGGGAAGGGGGGGGGCGGAGAAGGCTCTCATACAGTGCCCATCACCTGCAGAGAAATCTAGTTCATTACCAAATGAACCGCCACGCCTGGGAAGCTGGATTGCTTCACTCGTTTTTAAATAGTAAATATGGCATTTGAAAGTTTAGGGCAAGAATAGTAAACAAAAATAAGATGATTAATGAAAAGTTTCATTTATTGAGCACCCTTTATGTACCAGTCATTATGGGCAGTGCTAATTCTGCATTATTTCATTTCATCCTCAAAACAACCCCATGGCATGAGTTTCACTGTATCCATTTGACAGATGTGGAGCCTGAAGCTTGTGTAGTTAAGTAACTTGGCAAGGTCTCACAGCTAGTACCTAAAAGAGCCTGCCAAACACTTGATCCCAAGTTAATCATCCCTGAGCCTATTCTCTGGACGCGGAGGTCATCTCCTGTGTCAGTGAAAGCCCATTAGGCCTCTAGAGACATGATATTGAGACGTCAGGAGGCACCTCTTGGAAGGCTTGCCTCCCAGGCTTCTCTTAACCAAGGGGAGGCGTATGGGGGTTATCGTGGACTTGGTTGCCTTGGGTTTCTCTCAGTCAAATAAATCCCCACTTAACCTTGGAGGAGGAGGTGGGAGAGAGGGCATCTCCTGTGTTCTCCCTCCCCCATCCCCACCCCACCCCGCGGGCACAAGGCACTGTCTTTAGGGTTGTGGATCAGAGCAGGCCTTTGTGGGAAATTCTGCTTGCACCCTGCACAGTGTCACCCAGCATAACTAAGAGCGGCAGTGATGTTGTGTATGCATCGGATGGGCGGCTGTCTCTGTGGTTGGTTTGGAGGGGCCTACGGTTCCTCTCGAGCGGGAAAGACGTGAGTCTCCTACTTGGGTTAAAATCTGTGAATTTCTCTTTCTAAATGCTCAAGTGTTAATTGAGAGGGCAGCGTATTAAATCGTTATTAGTCATTAATACTTCAGCACGAATTAGCTGATCGGGTTACTGAGAGGTGTGCAGGGCCCGAGGGAGAGCTGTCATTCGGATGGAGGAGGTGGGGAGGTGTCGGGAGGTGGATCAGGTCTTCATAGGGCTGAGGGTGCTGGTCAAGCTGGCTGCTGGCTGTAGGGGTGCTGGCCCCAAGAAGGGAGAGAATGGGTGGGAGCAGGGAGGGGAAGTGGGAGGGCCGCAGGACTCGTTTCTACCATCATCACTTGCAGCAACAATGCACACGCACACGCACGCACACACACACGCACTCGCACCATAGTGACAGGCGAGGGTTTTCGGGAACGTACCACCCAAGCCTCTGCATCCTCCTGTAAGAACCTCGCCTGCGCTTCAGCGGCCAGGGGGCTTGTAACGCAGCCTTTGGCCTTTAGGGGTCTCCAGCGCCCCAAGGCTTCGGGAGGACTCTGACCTTGCTCTGCTGTCCCGAAGGGCTCAACCCTCAAAGAGCTAAGACTGCGGAAAGCGAAAGAGGCTCAGAGGCGCGGGCAGGGAGCCCCCAGGCCCCCACCGCCCCGGAACACCGCTCATCCACCTCCCAGGCTCCAGCCTGACGGCCTATTTATAGCACGAATGGCTGAACGCCGGTGATGGGGAGGCAGAAATTCAGTGGCCCTGCACTCCTCACTGAGGTTAAACATTCCTGTGCCTCAAGGGGAGTCCAAGGACCTCCTCCCTGCCCCCCCCCCCACCACCACCACACTCTCAGTAAGCCCCGTCTCCACAGGCTACCGTGACCACAGCTCAACAGAATCTCCCTCTCCCCACCCCCTGCCCACCCTCAGCCCAGCAGCCTGGGGCTTAATGCTGCACAGGGCCTGGGAGAGAGGGGTAGCCCCAAGCCCCCCTCCCCCACTGCTGGGGCCGGACACTGATGACCAGGCTCTCTCTGAGGCTGGACCACAGCCTGAGCCCTGGGAGACCTCCGTGCCCTAAGAAAGCAGAGCCGTTGAGGGCCAGAGGGTCCAGAGAGTTTTTCTGTTAAATCTCACAGCCGAGAAATGTTGTAAGAAGTAAGAAACTTTGAGAGAAGCAACATTACTCCCGATTCATGCTTAAAGAGGCCGCAGGGGTTGGTGGGAAGAATGGCTCTCTAACCCATCCCATGCCAACTCTACTAACTCGCAAGCAGCGAGATTTGATAATTGACTTGGCCTCTCTATACTTAATTTTTCTCATCTACAAAATGGGAATAATAATATTTATTTCATGGGGGAGTTGTTAGGATTGACTAGGATCTTACAGCTAGCTGGTGGTACAGGGTCCAGCACAGAGCCAGACACACAGCAGGCATCCATCTATTCATAGGCATTGAATTTCATGCCTCCCGGGTCATGGAAAACGAGGGTGGACAACAGTAGTTTGTTCTAGGCTCACTGAACTTCACAGGTGTGTGGAGGTTGGTGAGAGTCTTATATCATAAAGTCAGTGTTGGTATGTCACCTGCTATTTTAAATGCATCACAAGTCTCGCTTTTTAAAGGAATTCTGTAGTGTGGTGGTTTCCAATGTGTTTTGAACCTTTAGGTTCCAAGAAGATGCCTCAGGGACCACTGAGGGTGAGGAATGGGAAGCAGTAGTGGGGGAGTTCCAGACCCCCAGGCCTGCTCCAGTCAGGGAGATCCACTTGTCTCTGCTTCATATATTGGGGGTCTAGGTCAGGGTTTATTTGAATCTTCTACACTTTTGTAAAAGGTTAGAAACTACCGCTAATCTCTCCTTGTGTAATTCAGGGAAACCTTTTCATCCAAGCCTCAGAACACTCAACTCTCATTGTATTTGTTTTGAAAGCCTGCTCTTTTCAAAAAGGAGCACACCTGTATTCAGAAACAGAGGCACTTGAAGTAGGCAGCCCACACATACTAAGCACCCAGTATGGAAAGCATGGCACTTGAAACTGTGCAGCCTTTTCTGAATGTGCTCCAACCTGCTTGGCCTGCCCCAGAAACCCCCCGAGGGTCGAACAGTGCTTCCATTCCACTCTGGACTGATGTGGCTCAAATCCTGGAGAATTTAGCTTGACCTAGACCACGAAGGTGCCCTTGCCTGGGGCGTGACCAAAGACAGTGACCACAGTGCAAAGCTGAGCATGCGCTTTGGGATCTAACAGCCCCGGGTTCAAATCTGAACTCTGCCCCTTCCCAGTTGCATGACCTTGGGTTATTTAATCTCTCTGAATTTTAATTTCCTCACCTACAAACAGTAGATAACCCTTCTCAGAGAGTCGTTAGAGCATTAATGAGACAATGCCTGAGAAGCACGTAGCATGCTGCCTGGCACATGGTAACTAGTGCCAAGAGGTTCCTGGTTCACCGGCTCGTGAGAGCGGATGCCGAAGCTGGTACCCGACCCCGACCACAGCTTAAGCGCCGTCACTGCTCTCCACGGAAGTTGTGTCTGAAGAGCTTCCATACCTAGGGACAGAAACAGCAACTGAAAACAGCGGCCGTTTTCTGAATGCCCGTGTGTGGCAGGTACTTGGCTGACATTTTTTTTTTCATCATTGTCTTTACTCTTCATGGTGTTTGTACAAGATAAGGAGTTATTGGCTCCGTTTGACTAGAGAGGATACCGAAGCTCAGAGAGTTTATATAACAGATCTAAGGTCACACAGTAAGGGACCAAGACTAGAATGGAGCCCACATTTGACCCAGAAGTCAGAGGGACCTTGCCGACTCAGAGCTTTCCTGTGAGGAAGGCAGAGGGCACGGCGCGGGGGCAGAGGCCTGGCTCCGGGTGCCAGCTCGGCGGTGCTGTGCCTTCCTGAATTTTAGTCTGTAAATAGAAACGATACTTACTTCATGAGGTTGTAATAAAAATTAAATGAGATGATGTAAGTAAAAATAGACCTAGTCCAATTTCTGTCATAAAGTAGACTTCAGATGTGTCTTAAATACGTACGAACTAACCATACCTGTTTCACCTGCTTTCTTGTTTAATCTCATTATAAGGAATAGTCATAGAGAAGATGTATGTATGTGTACACATGTAGTGTGTGTGTGAGAATGTGTGTGTATATGTGCACGCGTGTGTTTATGTGTAACGTATGTGCAAACACGTGTGGAAGCCGATCTCACAGCCCACCCCCCAGGTCAAGAGCAGAGCACCGTCAGCATTCCAGCGGCAACCCCACATGCCCCTCCCCGATCACATGCCCACGTCCCCCTCCGGTCCAACGCACTTCTCGTCTCGTTAGAAAATAATTTTCTTTTCCCCTTTTGCTCCTGTCTCTGGGGGTTGTCTCCAACCATTTTGCTGTGCCTGTGCCTGTCACTTCACTAAGGTTCTGAGTGACATGTCATTCACAGGAGAGAAGTGAAATAAAGCGGTTCAGCAGAGCAGGGACACACACGCGTGTGTGCGCGTGTGCGCGCGTGTGTCCACTACTCCTACCTTTGTGGAGAGAGGCAAACCAGATGCCTCGTGGGATATGTCTTAACCAAAAGCGCAGAAGGGACATGTGGACTGATGTGAGAGAAGCTTAGGAACATTTGGATTTTTTGCTGCCACCCAAGACCACCTGGGGCAAGTCTGGTACCTCCCGTGGTGAGGGGCAGACATCATGGCAGTTAGAGCCTTGAGTACAGAGTGCACAGTTTCTCTCCTCCAGATCTCAAGTTCGACCCCACCTGGACTTTCTCCCTTCCTCAACTGACAAATCAGGTCTCAATATAAATGTTCCCCCCTCAAAGAGACCTTTTCCTGACCACCCCTCAATCACTGTCACCTATAATAATCTATTTTAATGCTCTCCATTATCGGCACCTGAAATTCTCTCACTGATTTCTTCGTTTACGTTTGTTTTTCTGGATCCCATAGTAATAAACAATATGGACTCGGAATCTGAGCTGGGTTAGGATGCCAGCTACCCCACTGATTAGCTGTGTGACCTTGGGCACATCGTTTACCCTCTCTGGGACTCTAGGTTATCATCTATAAAACAGGAATATCGGATCTACTAAAGTGTGAATTATAGGATCGTTAGGTGAAGTGAGTGAGCTAATGTGTGTAAAAGCTCTCGGAATGCCCGTTGTGGGCAGGTGCTGGGCATGGAAATGGATCAGGGAGGCGATGCGGGGGGCTTCTGAGATGCTGGCAGTGTTCTGTTGCTCGGCACGTAAGTACTATTAAAGTGTTAGCTATAATCAGCAATGTTAATAATAATTATTGTGATGATCATCCTATCTTCCTTCTAGAATACGAGCAGCTTGATGGCAAGGTTTTTATCTGTTGTTCACTGCTGACTCCCCAGGGCCTAAGACGAGTTCCTGGCACATGTTTATAATAATACACTGAATAAATATTTCCTGAGAAAAAAAATGTCTTACAACCCCCAATCCAGCCCTGCCTCGGAGCGCAGGAGATGGCCACATGAACAATTCATTACAGTGTGGCGGGTATAGTGTGAAAACAGAGTTTGCGTGAGATGCGTGGGAGTCTGGAGGGGGAGGCAATTAATTCTTCCCAGAGTCTCAGGGAAGCCTTCACAGAGGACATAATCTTTAGACTCTTGAAGCTCGGTAACCCTCAGGAAACGGAGAACAGGGCAGGGGGAGGTTCTGTGGTAAAGCAGCACAGCGTGTCTAATGGTGCGACGTGCCAAGGGAACTGCCCAGTGCTTCTGGTCACTGGAGTGAGAAGGGGGATGTGGGGAGAGGCAGGGAGAGGCTGTTAGACCGGCTCGTGAAAGACCTCCTGTTTGTCACGCTAAGAAATTTGGACTTTATTCAGAGACTAGTGGGAGTCGCTGGAGTGTTAGAGTAAGGAGAGACGCATCATCAGATTTATAATTCTGAAATATCACCCAGCTCCAATGAGACTGGACTGGCCAGGCTTCACGGGAGGAAACAGGGAGACCAAGTACTGGGAAAGACTCGGTAAGAAGGGATGAGAAGCTGACAAAAGAGAGTGGCCACCGAGTGAGGGTGGCTTTGAGAAACGATTAGGTGAACCTTATTATCGGATCTCAGGGATCGATTGGACGTGGGGGGCTGTGTGAGAAAAAGCAGAGCCCAGGACAACCCATGTTTCTTAATTATGCATTGGTCGTGCCATTAACCAAAGCAAGGAATCTGGAAAGGGGGGTCATTTTGTGTGACATTGGTGGACATTTTAACCTTGGCGCTATCCGAGTGAAGACCCTTGGTAAGAAAGGATGTTGACATTTGTGGAGCATCTGCCCTGTGCCTGGAACTATGTTTGGCACCCTATGTATTTCATCTCATTTAACATTGAGAACAACCCTTTGAAAGATAAGGCATTATTATTTTTTATTTTATAGATGATGAAACTGGCGCAGAGAGATAATGACCCCTGCTTTACATAGTAACTTCGAAGAACAGTAAGCAGACCCGTTTGATTAAGCCAGAATGAAGGAAGGAAGTGCATACAAATAAAGCTTTTGAGATGTTTGGGGGCAGATCATAGAAACTAGGGAATGCTAAGCAAATATAAAGATTTCACGCTGTGGCCAGACCTTATTGCAATGAGTAAGAATAATGAGATAATAATAACGAGTTAATCATAATGTTCAAATCTGCAATTATTAAGGAAAAGTCAAGCAGGATGTCTTCTCCCCACTCTTCTTACTGATAGGTCCACGAAAGAATCCCGAACACATAGCATTTCTCCGCCCGCACTGCCGGCACGTCTGGCCGGAAGGAATGCTCTCAGAAGGAGAGGTGAAAATGTGGTAGAGATGAGAAGGAAGAAAGGGATTGGAAAATCAAACACGCCCAGCCGGTCCCAACTGTGTGTCCTCACACTTTGGGAGCGAGACGCTAAAGATAATGTATTTGCACTGTTAGGCAGAAACTCGAAAATATTAGGATAAAAACTTCAGGCCGCCTACCTGCTAATTGTTCGCGTGTGAACTGACAGCTCCAGCGCTCCACAGAGGCTTTGGGGGGGGCTGTGTCTCAGCTGATGACTCAAATATAAGCCAGTGTAAGCTCTTTGTGGCCTCCTGACTTGGGATTTCAGAAACACACACGCAGAGGCTCTGACCTGCTGGGCATCTTTCCCTCCATGTCCTCTCTTTCCACATCTCCCGCCCCCTTATCTCACGCCTCTGCCCTGTCTCCATGTCACCTGTCACTACTCTGCAGGGTCTAGACCAGCACTGTCAGAAGGAAAGATAACGTGAACCGCATAATGATTTTAACTTGTCTAGTAGCCACATTAAAGAGTAAAAACAAACGGATGAAACAAATCTTAATTTATTTTGCTTGACCCGATATATCCCGAATACTATCGTTTTCACATGTAATCAACAATGAAAAATCACTGCTGAGATAGTTTACATTCTCTCCTTAAAACTAAGTCTTCAGAATTCAGTGTGTATTTTATGCTCACTTTTCAAGTCGTCAAGAGCCACATGTGGCTCGCGGCTGGTGCATTGGCCGCACGGTGCAGGCTGGGGCTCAGTCGTGGGCCGTATCAGATTGCCTACTCCCTTTGCTCACTCAGGCATTCTGAAAGTGTCTGCATTTCATGTGAGCTTCAGGGAAAGGCATGATGGAGCTGGCTGTGCAAGATTCCATAGTGTCACCGTGTCACTCGACTTAACTTCCATCAGCATGGAAGAGTGACGATTTCAAGAGAAATCAACCTGCATCCTAACCGGTCAGATGAGACTTGCCCACTGCAGCTGCATGGTCATTCAACATGGGAAACAAAGGTGGCAACAAGGCCCAAGGGAAGATTCTCAAGAAAAGCTACATATCCATCAGGACTTGTCCCCGGAGTAAACTCTGGGCGCTAAGCAATGAAACAGACTGTGGTTTGGGGGGGATCTTCTTCTTGACCTGAGAGCAAATATGGTGTGGCATTAAGCAAGTCACCCCAATCTCAGTGCCTGACAGAGACGTCCTCCATGTTGGAATGGGGCCACCCAAGCAACTGTGCAGCATAAATAGATGCCTCAGACTAACTGAAGACCAATGAACAGGGTGATCGTGTCACCCTGTGAGAACAGCTCTCTCACGAGCCCCGTGCTTTGCCTTGACCTTTTCTCTAGGAGGCTAGGGTCACTGCTAGAGCGAACGCGTGTGGCTGACCAATCACAGCCTTCTCCCGGTGGTCTGCAGCTCTCGGCCCTTCCTTGGTGCCGCCCAGGCTGGCCGACTCCCTCTCCCACTGCGGGCCCCGATGAGCAGTCACAGTACCCTGTGGTATAGCTGCAGGCAGTCCCGCAGCCACCCCTCCTGCTTTCTGTGGTCTCCTCCTTTGTGCCTGCTACAACGTATGTTTTATTAAAAGGGAAAGAGGAGGGAAGACGAGAGGTTATGTACACGGGCATGCTCAAGAATCTTAAGATTGAAAATCAGCTCGGTGCGAAATGCCTGAAGGCTTTGGCATTTTGCGGCTCCAAGTGAACCCCAACGGGGACTTTTGGGCGGGGAAAGAGGAAATAGAGGAAAAAAGCAAGGCTCTCTCTTAGGAAAGTCTGATTCTAAAATATGAGAAGATTTTCTCATGTTTTCTTGAGTTTTGCCTGCTTTCTCCCAATGCCTTCACTTGGTTTTTCTGATGCGCTGTTGAGAAGCTCCCTGACCTTGAACACTTGTCTTCCCTGTAATGTAGAGAGCGGGCTTGAGAGCAGGTGGAAGGTTAGGTCATAGTCAATGCCTAATGAGACATCCAGTGTTCGCAGTCCTCTGCCTGGTCTGGGGATGCTTCCTCTAGGCCGATGTATGCTTTAGATAATTAACCCGGGTGGCTGGTATTTCCAGGATTCAACTGGAGAATGGCGCAGAGTAAAACCCCAAGGAATCGTGCAAGCCTAGGTGTTCCTGGCTATTTCACCGGCGCTGCCTTTAGCACCCCTGTCAGCTAGAGTCCTTTCCCGGATTCTCCCTCTGCAGGCAAATCCCACCCATCCCCCATGGCACACTGCAGGTTCTCCCCGCTCCTGGGAATACTGACAGCAATTGTTACTGGCACAAATCAATGGCGGGTTAACTAGGTCAGCCTCACAGGTCTCCCGCATCTAATCTGTGTTTACAGTGTATGTCGTCATTTACCTGTGCCCAGACGTAAGCCTACTTTCCTGACTAGACTGTAAGATCATTGAGGGCAAAGGCAAGGTCTTATAAGACTTTTACCCCTCACAGTATTCAGGTCAAGTGTCAGAGGAGAAGTTCGATGTCACTGTCGCCTACCATTCCTGGAGAGTACAGAACAACGGAACCGAACCACAGCCATAAAGAGGGAGCCAGTCTTTAGGAGAAGGCGCCTGGAGTTGGCTTAGCAATGATGAGACCCACACCCCACCCCTCAGGTTCCCTTAAACATCGTGTGACGCAGAGTAAAGCCACTGGCTCCTTTTTCCCTGAGATTCTGTGCTCCCCATTTTTTCCCAGAAGGAGGCGAAAATGCTAGCTCTACTTCTTGGAGTACTCAAAGATAAATGAGACAATAAGCCATGTGAGGATTAAGGAGATGGGCTCCCTGAAATGCTCCCAGCCCTTCGGAGGAGGATGCCATTATAAAATGTAGACAAGGCCTTATTTAAGAGAACGAGTTGAATCACCAAAAATTCACAGCACAGTGGGGAAAACAAAACATTAACCAGGAAACCTCACCGCTAAGCACCCCAGTCAGCAGAAAGCGCCCACAGGCATCTGCAGATTACCTCTGGTTTGTGGGCAGGGGAGGGAGTCTGGAGCTCCTTCCCCAGGGATTCTCTTTTGTGACATGTGACGCTCTCCAGTGGCTAGCCTGTGCCTGGGGAAAGGGGATCAGAAGGAGTTGATGACGCAGCAGGGATGTTCTGTGCCCTATGGCCTTGCTCAGTAAACAACCTGTTGGGAGGCCAAGAAGGAACACCCAGGGGATGAGCTACCAGCGCCAGAGAGAAGATGCTCCCGCCTTGGGACTGGCCCGGTGCTGGCAGACAGGAGCCCTGCTCCCTCCCCGGCCCTGCCTCCTTTCCTCTCTTGTGCCCCCACTGCAGCACTCATCATTCCATTCTGGGAGACAAAGCCGGCCCCATTTTTGGGGAGGAGGCAGAAGCCAGGGTCCAGGATGCGTCTGTCTTCTCCGTGGCTGTAGCTCAGCCGTCAGACCCTGAGGAGGCAGCTGCCCGCAGGGACGACCACGGTCTGACATTCGTTTCGCTTCCCTCCAACGGCTCACTGTGTCCAGGTTCTGCACAGACCCAAATCATGCCCCCTCGGGAAGCAAAGCGTGCATTTTCCCCAGAGTAGACAGTAGCTGTGACACTGGTAAGATTTCAGGCCCATTGTGGTAGCATTGCTTGGTCATGCCCCCGATGCTGCAAAGCAACTTATTCTGACTGAGACGGAACTCTGAGTGTCCTGCCTCAAACAAATAGCGCGCGCGTGCGCGCGCGCACACACACACACACACACACACACATACATAATTGTGTGAAGTCAAGAGGGAAAACACACAAACTCCAGCCTGATGTCATTAGACTGCCCCCCAGGGGATTCTGTAAAATATTTGAGCTGCTTGGTTAACAGTGGCATCGCATGTGTTCTAGAGAGCATGGTCAGGAGGGTCCCTTCAACATGCCCATGTCTGGGCAACAACAGAGGCAAAAATACTTGATTGGCAATATACATGTAACCTTCTGATTAGTTATAATGATATGTCACTGCTGGATAAGGCCCAGATAACCCAGCTATAAGCATGGTCTGTTCTAATTGCTATCCTTTTAACAAAACATTTCTTCCTGCTCAGGGCACCCGGCTCCCAGGGCTTGGAAGAATATACACACACGCACAGTTCTTTACGGAGGGGTCTGTCTGTACGATCACGTTACAATGCATTAGCTTGATGACTAGTTAATATGTGGCTGAAGTCTCTATACCCTGGATAAAGGTGTACCAGGCAGAGGGACTGCTTGGTGAGGAGAAAACTCCTGTGGGCTGGAATGGCAGCTCCCAAGTTCAGACTGGGACTGGGAAGGAATGCTCCAGCATGTGGGGCCTGGGCAGAGAGCTGCACATGCTTGGTTTTGTTGGCAGCCCGCTTCCTGCATACAGCTGTGAGCACAGGCGCGCGCACGCGCGCGCACGCACATACACGCACACACCACAGGCAGCATTAGACTGTGTACCCAGACGATCACAGAACCAGGGAGCGAGATGGCTGGATAATGTCAGCATGGCCCTCCTTCCAGCACAGCAATGTGCTCTCCAGTGTCTCCAGTGGGCTGCCAGGCTCAGCTCAATCAATGGACTTCTGCCACCCCCCTGGGGACACTATTTGCAACCTACAGGGTTCTCTCTTCAGAATTTCTTTCTTTTCTTGGCTGCATGTTTATGAGAGGAAGAGACAGGCCTCTACAAACATGCCACAGAGCTCTGCGAGCATGTGACTGGAGCTGTATGGTGTATCGCAGCCTCAGCTCCTTGGGGTCTTTCCCAAACATAGTGAACTGGGGACAGCTCAGCGGAGCCTCAGCTCAGCAGGCAAAAGTCTCTGTCATCTTCAGCAGTTATGTAGCCTGATTGGATTTTCTGAAGCTAATGGGAGTTGCACTAACTTTGAGGACTTAAACCAGGCAAAAGCAATATAGGTCATGCAGAGTGCCCAAACGTGCGACAGCCCAGCAACACTAGGAAGCAGAAAAGGGGCCATCTCCAGCTCAACCCCAAAGTCCACCGCTCAGCAACACCAGACAGAAACTAAGACATGGGATCCTTCCCTCTGCCTGCAACTGCTAGGCACCAGGGCCAGGGGGTTGTAGCGGGGCCAATGATCCCCTCACCAAGAGACACACCGAAGGACAACGAATAGGGGATAGAAAAATCACCGAAACCCTGCACTGTTACCTTGAATCCTTGCAAGAGCCCTCCTGGCTGTATCAGCTGCTCCCCAAACCTCCACCGCCTGGCAGGAGATTCCTAACGGATTCCAGGTTTTTGTGCAGCATCTCCAGTGGCAGCTTTCCAAAGTTTCTACTTCATGATTTCTTGTGGCTCTTTCTCATTTGGGGAAACGGGAATGCCTCCCCTTCAGCGCGTGAGGGGGAAAGGAAGTCTCTTTTCAAATTCTCCTGCTCGGCTTTGCTGCTGCCGCCGCCGCCACCGCCAGACCACTCGCCGCTGCCTCCGGGCTGAGCAGCCCGGATCGTCCGCACCCCAAAGCGGCTTCGAAGTGGGCTTCGGCGCCAGGTCGGGGAGCACGCGGGCGGGAGACGGAAGGAAAGTGCAACGGCCAGCTAGGGATGTCCCCTGTCCCTCCACCGAAGAGAAACTCAAGATCTTGCCTTCCTTGCAACTCTATCAAGGACTCACCCGCCCCCTCTCTTTCTCTCTCTCTCTCTCCCGAAATCACTGCCTCGCACAGGGGCAAAGGCTGCTCCGCCGGCTCCGGCGCCCGCTCGGCTGCCGCTGCGCACGGCGGGTGCACATCCCCAGGCCGGCGCGAGCGGGATGCTCCGGGCGCCGCGGACGCGCGGCCCAGCCGCCGCCAGCAGCTTCGGAGGCGGGCGGATTCCAGCCCCGGCTGCAGCCGCGCGCCCGGGCTCCGACTCCGCGCTCCGCACCTAAGCAGTGTCACCTGCAGACTCAGACACCGGATGAGTGTCTTAAGATAACAATGCTGCCTGGCCTGCCTCTCTCTCTTTCTTATGCACGGAGGTTGGCGGCCAATGGGGCCCAGCGCCACAGTCCCCGCAGGCGCCCATTGGCTGGAGGCTTGGCAGGGGGCGGGCTCGGAGCCTCACCGACTGCCTCCTTCGGTCAGGCCGCGGGCGGGGGACGCGCTCTGTTAACCCTCCCAGCCTTGAAGCAGGGACTTTTTGGTGTGGTTAAGGAAGGCTTGGATAAATTCACGGCTGGGGAGTCGGAGAGTGTAAGAAAGCTGAGGAACAGGAAGAAGCTTGGGAGCTAATTACGTTTTCTTCTCATTTTCCTGAAGTACAATAATCATTTGTCCCAGACCATTTTGCTCGCTTGCTCAACTAGAACTCCCAGAAATAGGGACCCGTTTGAGACAGGCTCCCTTTAATTTGAGGTTTTATTCAGTTGTTTGGTGTATTTTAGCCGCTTGGTCCCGAATTACTTCATTCGAAATGAGCCCCCAAGTGGGAAATAGTTATGTCACTGTGTGTGGTGTGTGTGTGTGTGTGTGTGTGTGTGTGTGTGTGTGAGAGAGAGAGAGAGAGAGAGAAGAGAGAGAGAGAGAGAGAGAGAGAGAGAAGAGAAGAGAAGAGAAGAGAAACTTAATAAGAAGAGAGAAAGAAACAGATTTACAGACTCCGAACAGCTAAATCAAGAAACATTCTGTCCCCAAAACCAGGATTGTGAAGACAAAGTGGGGAGGAGAAAAACAAAAAAAAACCCTTCTGGGGAGAAGTTAAAGCGGGGGATGTCCTGCTTCCAAAAGAAGGAACTGTTTTGCCTGTGGTGTTTTCCTTCTGTGTGTGTTCTTTCCCTTCAGTGTGTGTCAGGAAGAGGGACTGTGGGTCTCCATTTGGTTTTTAAAGGAAGACCAGAGATTCAGAACAGGACCAGCCTTGTTTCTGTGAAGCAGGTGCTGTTGCTGAGCCTGTGAATGGGGATGGGGAGGATGGGGAGAAAGAGAGAGAGAGAGAGAGAGGAGACAGAGACAGAGACAGAGAGACAGAGACAGACAGAGACAGACAGAGACAGACAGAGACAGAGAGAACATTAACTTTGAATCAAAGTGTGAAATGTATTCTTGATCTCCCAATGAAGATGTAAGACTGAATTATGTCCAGCTAACTTGCATCCTGCACTAAATTTTGGCAAGATAGAAAAGACAAATAGTTGAAGAAAAATCCCATTCAACAGAAAAACTGTTCAAAAGAATTAGGATGGGGGAATCGCACTAAGTTATGTGGTGGGGGAAGTACAGAGAGGAGATACACAGTCAGAAAAGGAGAGAAGTGTTTTGATTTAGTTCTTTGAATGGAAAGCAACATCAAAGATTGTTTTTTAAAAAAATAAAAAAGACTGGAAAAAATAAAAGAATACAGAGGATTAATGAATGTCAAAGTAATACAAATCAGAGTTGACTAAAAAGCACCAGGGAGCCAGATGTTCTGAATACATGGGGAAAAAGCAGAAATAGTTCTTCCATATATACCCTTAGTGCCAACCATCCATCACTTTCGCCTTTATTCCCTCCGCTGTATCTTATACAGATTCGACTTTCCTTCTCCATACTGCAGGTATCTGTTTGCCTAAGCTACAAAAGTATCAGAGAACAGTGGTCCCAGAGGGTCCCCAGCTCCCCTATTGGATAAAATATGCAAGTGAACCATTGACAGCCTAAACCTGTTGCTGTCCAACTGCTGAGCTATTTGCTCCTGTGCCTCTAAGAGACAGAGGCCTCCTGAACTTATCCCAGGTGATAAGATAGAGGTGTTGAGACGCTTGTGAAACAGAAGGGAGTGGGCAAAGGGGAGGAGCAGTTGAACAAATGGTTACCAATGTCAATGGGGAGAAAGGTTGTCGAGATCTCTAAAGAAGGAAAGGGGGTGGAGTTGAGAGACAAGAAAACAGCTTGAAGAAAAGAAAACACTTGCCTGTGCTTTATTCTCCTATAGAGTCTTAAGCCCTGTAAAAAAAATCTAATGAGGTACAATATATATTTTAAAATTTCCATAAGTGTGCAGTTCGATGAATTTTTACCTGTATATGCCTCCATTGAACATTCTCCACATAATTTCAGTACTTTAAGAAGCTAGTTCTGCCCTTCTCAGTGAAAACCGCCCTCCCCAGAGATAACTGCTATTCTGATTTCCATCATCAAAGATTAATGTTACCTGTTCTTGAATTTAATGAATATAGAATTTAGACTATACATGTGTCTGGTTTCTTTCATTTATCATTGTCGGCGAGATTCATCCATACAGTTGCATGTTCATTTTTTTTATCCCTGTGTAGTATTTCATTGCATAACTATACGATGTTTATCTATCCTATTGGTGCACCTTTGGGCTGTTTCCATTTTTGTCTATTAAGAAAAACCTGCTATGAACATTCTTGTACATGTCTTTTGGTGGATATATTGCAATCATTGATCCTGAGTATACGCCAAAGAGTATAGATCGCTTAATTTGCTTTTGGCTACTACATGGAGGGGGGGATATCTCATGATGCCTACTTTCTTTCTGAAGTAATTGAATAAGGGGATAATGGCAAAAGCTATCATCCGGAGCACCAAATAAATACCTAAAATATATCAGAGCCTTTATACATAATCTCATTTCCTTCTCAACGATTCTAAAAAGTATGTATTATTATCGTTTCTAATTTGCTAATAATATTGAATGCTATGCATTGTATCAGGCAATGGCCTTGACCTCCTAAAGCGGCCATCTCAGTGGCGGTGGTGGTCGCGGTGTGTGTAAGTCCTCCATGAGAGGAGCTATGAGAAAAGGAAGTGATGGAAGGCCTCGCTGCATAGATGAGGCTGGATACTGGTCTGTAGAGAGGGGACGATCTGGAGAACACAGAGTGGTCCATTCCAGGGAGGGTGCACGAGAAGAGTGAAGCTGGGAAATGGGCTTTAATCTGATTGGGACGTGTGTGTGTGCATTGTGGGAGGATGGGGGAAGGATAGTGCAGTAAGCAATAAACCTAAGAGAACAGGGAATAGGAAATTTGGAAGAGTTTTTAAATTTCTAAATCATGCTTGAACTTACCCCATAGTGGGGAAAAACTTAAATAAAAAAAACTTCGTAAAGCCAGATTTCATGAAGATCAACCTGGTAGCTGTGTGAAGAATAAGTTAATAGCAGGGAAAGCGTTCAAAAGCTATGATGAGTCGAGGAGCAAGGCCATTCGTACTTGAATATAGGAAGTTGGGCCCCGGGAGAAAAGTCAAAGTTGGAGATGACAGAATCTGATATGTTATAGTATCTTAGTGAATATAAATACTTGTACTTCTATTACCTGTAGCCTATAGGGTGGGCAGAGATAACTGACCCCATTTGGGGATACTGAAGATAAGAATGGTCTGGGCTTACCTCCAAATAAGCAAATTATAGAGCTGAGAATTGAATTCGAGCCTGATGTTTCACTAAGGTAATGATTGAGATGCATGCGCATTTCTTCCAGTCCCATTTAAATGTTACAGGTGGTCTAGTTTCTGTGAACTTCAACCTCTCCCCCATCTCTAGGTATTTAGTTCCCCGAAAGGAGGCCATATGACAGCATATGCATGTTTACAGGTTCACTTTGATTTTCTAAAATGGCTCAAAACACTTCAGAAAATTAGAAAAATTTCAAAATAATAGTAGATTACATGTACTCAAAAGCCGGAGTGGTTTTCTTCTAGAATCTGTCCATGCCTAGCCTACCGCCCAGCATACTATAGATATGCAAATGTTTACTGAATGAGTTACTGTGACCCATAAGGTCCAAAAATTATCACGGCTACTCCTAAGTATATCTTAGCTGTGTGATGGGAAGAGCACTAAGCGAGGAAGTCTTATGGTCTCCACCCCTTTTGAACAGACCGATGTTGGGTAAATCACCTCACTATTTCACCGACCTCGATTTTCTCATCTGTTAAACGAGAGACTGGACTGACCGATGATCTGGTAGTATCTTGCCATTTTTTTGCGTTCTAGGTGTGTTCTTCTGGCATTCACCTAATTTTTCAATGCTAAACCTTTTATAACTAAGTTTAATACTGCTTTTTATACTGGGGAGAGTAGGAAAAAGTATCATGGAGTCTTTCTCTCAATATCTCCTAGGGGAGTAATGAAGATGAAGATGAGTTTTAGAAAGGTCATTAGCGGATAAATCTTTTTTGCAGGAGTTTGCTATGTAGTTAATATACCTCTGGGTTAGTGCTCAGGTATATCAGATTCAAACTTATAATAAAGTTTTTTTCTTTTTTGTTGGAAACCTCGCACTCTTAAACATGATCTTAAATATGGCTTTTTTTTTTCTATTCCCATCCATCAACTAGAGTAGCCTTGTGAAATAGGTGGCAAAAACTTTTGTAAAGGACATGCATTCACATATGCCAATAAACTGACACCAGGTAAAAATAAGAATGAAATTGTTTTTAAAATGGGAGTCCTTTTTGAGAAGTTTGATGCGTTAAACTCCTAGAGAGTACAAATTACATATAACGGTCTTATAGCACCTAATGTTTAAGTCGGCACGGAATAAGTGACAGCGGAGGGGCAAACTTTCCAAATAAGTTGCTGATTATTATATGAGAAAAGTTCCATTAAAGATGAGATTCCAGCACACACAAACGTCACTTTCTACCTCCATTTATTGCATACTGTCATCGTTTTAAGGCAACACTGCCTGGCACGAATGGACACAAAATTTTACATGGTTTTTGTAGTTATCACTTTCATCTACTCTGTTCTACTCTTGATCGAGCTGGGATTGACTTGGTCCAACCCATGGACATGCTTTCCATTTGTTAAGAGGGCTTAGAAACTTTAGTTTTTCTCACATTTTCTTCCAGCTCTGTTCTGGTTACTGGATTCTCTAAAATTAAAGGCTCAACATTTCATGGAGCTAGCTTTACTTTTTCTATCAATTACAGCATTTCCAAATCATCTTTGTAGTGGTTACAACAGATAGTTAGCATTTGTAACAGAAATGAAACAAAGGATCAGAGAAGTTGCAAATAGAAGTTCTGGTCTCTCACTTAGCTGTATGTAGTAGGCTGGTTTGTTCTTGTTGTTCATATCTACCTCTTGGTCTATCTTTATCTATACGACTAATAACTTCTTTAACTATTTCTGCAAAGTTAGTGCTGAGTTAAAAATACAGATGTGCATTTATCCCAGTACCCACTTCTCCAATATACAAATCCAACTACTGGGTGAAACAAGGCAAGAATGGGACCACCTATATCCACAAAATAACTGGATGTGGATTTGCAAGTAGAGAGCCCCCCCTCACCTGCTCTGAGTAAGCGCCTTTTAAGATATATGTGTGTGTGTGTGTGCGCGCGCGCGCGCCCGCGTGCACGCGCCCTTCCCGAGCCATCTGGATGATGATGCGAAAGAGAGGATTTTTGCATTGCAAAGACTGATTTTTTAAAAATGCTGTGCAGGTAGTTAATATCCAAGCGCGTGGTCCTCCTGGGGGATGCAAAGGAGGGGAAAGGCGGCCGCACCAGCAGCCTGCTGGGGGCTGACCTGATTCCCTAGAATCCTCGCCTCCCTTCCTCTTTCCTCGCTACGTCCTTCCTTCTCCTTTTCTCCTCTCCCCCCTCCCCCTTTTCCCTTCCCCAGATAAGCAGTTCTCAGAAACAAAGAACGCGGGGCTCTCCAGGCGTCAGCGCTTAAGCCCCGCGCACGCACCGCAAGCGGCACCTCGTTGCGGGGACCAGGGCTCTCCGGCTGCACGTCCCCTCTCCAGCCGCCCCCGCCTCCCGCACGCGCTCGCTCGCTCCCTCCCAGCTCGCTTCCTCCCCCACCTTCGCAGCGCTGGGAGGAAGGCACCGGGGCTCAAGATGGCTTTAGCCGGGCTCTGCGCCCTGCTCGCCTGCTGCTGGGGGCCGGCGGCGGTGCTGGCCACGGCCACGGGCGACGTGGATCCTTCCAAGGAGCTGGAGTGCAAGCTCAAGAGCATCACGGTGTCGGCGCTGCCCTTCCTGCGCGAGAACGACCTGAGCATCATGCACAGCCCCTCGGCCTCCGAGCCCAAGCTCCTCTTCTCTGTGCGCAACGACTTCCCGGGAGAAATGGTCGTGGTGGACGACCTGGAGAACACGGAGCTGCCCTACTTCGTGCTGGGTGAGTCCCGGGGGAGGTCGAAGCGGATGGAGGCGCGGCCCGGCGCCCCCACCCCCACCTCGGCTCGCCCTGCACACCCACCGTCCGGTGACCGCCCCTCCCCCACTCCTACCTCGCTGGATCCGCCCCATTCCAGGCCGTTCTCCACACCCACTTGCAGGCTAGCGCCACAGGACACCTGCCTTCTCCCCACATCCGACCTGGATGCTGGGCCCTCCACCTCCCCTCAGACGCTCTGCCCCGAAGAACTGGTTGCAAGAGTCTTTCTGAAACCGTCTCCAGCCTTGACCTCCCAGCTTTCATTCAGAACACTCCCTCAGCAACCCTCAGCCCTGCCCCCTACTCCCTGACCATGGGCTCTTTCTTTACTTCATACCCCCCAGACGCTCACCTCCAGGCACAGGCCCTGGGGGAGTTGGAAAAAGAGACCCCATTGTCACCTAGCTTGTCCTGGCTGGATCTTGAGGCTTCACTCAGAGCTATTCATCTGTCACCAGGTTACCCGCACTGTCTGGCCTTCCTTCAGACCACTCAAGACACCTGTACCCCTGGTGTCCATCCTGGCAAGTCTTACCTCCCACCTCTGTGTAACCACCCCCTCATGCAGCCTCACCTCTCAGTTCCCTGGATAGATCGTCCAGCTGTCGCCTGTCCGTGTGGTATTTTCTTTGTTTCCCTGGCCACCTTAGGTGGGCATAGGCATTCCTGCACACTGGCCTCACAGGGCAGGACGCTCTTCCTGCCTTCCTTTGTCTGTTTGTCTGTTTATATCTCTCTCGGTATCCCTCTTAATTTCCTTAAGGCCATGAAACTCCTTCAGGTACTGGAAACTCTACTCACTTCTAATCCACCCCTCGTTTTCACTACCGAGATGCAAAGATACTGGGGTCCTGCTCCAGCATCTTGCAAAGCACCACAGGTTCATGTGACTTCCTGAGCCAAAACTTCCCTCGCTTTTCCACGTGCAAATGTAGCTCTCACCCTGCTGGACACACCCACCATGCAGTTCATTTCTTTAGCGATGCCGTAAAGTCGTACTTATTTTGTCCAGGAGAGAATTCAGAGATAATCACAAGTAAGTCTCTAGATCTAAGAAAAAAATGCAGATGTCCAAAAGGCTGTTTCATCTACTTAGTGCTCTACCAGCACTAGAGTTCACGCTGCAGGATCACGGCTTCCTGATGACCGTATGTAGGCTAGAGCCACGAGTAGAATGCTATCCAGCATCTCCTTATGCTCTTCACAAGACATACCTTCCCACTGAAAACATTAAGAAGTGGGTGAGTAAACCTCAACTTCCCACCCCTATAGAAAAGCAATTTCAAAAATTGTCTGGTCCTTTGGAAAGTTGGTTTACGATTCCTGGAGTGCAGCTCAGGCAACCCCATTAAAGCCCAACCTAAACCTACACTCTTGATGGCATTATTTATTTTTGCATTAAAAACTATAATAACATAATAAGAACTGAGGGGCCAACTGGGAATGGGGACGTTGTGCATACGCTGCTCATTAAAACGTGCAATTGCGAGTGATTCAGTGGACGTAAATTTCGTGTCGAAGTCATGGTGTTGTGCTAGTACGATCTGTCCATCACAGTATGTAAAAGCGAGTATAGGGACTTACGTGTTTCTAATGGGCCTGTTTGGGGCTCCACACGCTGTGTCCACTGTGTGTGAAGAGGGACATGTGTGATGTGTGAATAAAAGGAATATTGGACTAGCAGGTATTCAAAACTCACTTCCTTTTTTGCAGAATCCCAAAGCCAGGGCCTAAAGCCATGATGTGCGTATCAGGATCCAGTGTGCACGGCAAAAGTCCAGATGTTAAGAGTGGGTTTTCTGCACCTCTGTGCACAGCTGCCCACTGCAGTACCCTGCTGGGGTTGCTATGGTAACCTGCAAGTTGGCATTTACACACAGGGACAGACTCTCTCACTCCAGGGCCAGATGCATTTGCTAAATGCACTGATTGTCCCCCACCCTGCCAGTTGGTGGGGCATGTTCAGAACCAGAGATGAGCTGGTACCCATCCCTCTGGCCCAGTATTCCCAGGGGGAGTGAGAAAGAATCTCGGGCTGAGCGGGGGAGCAGAGCTAGGAAGAAAGGGAGAAGACTCCGAGTTCATGGAGTGTAGACTCGAGGTCATTGCTTTTGAAGTTAACTTTTGTGGATCTTGCCACTTGCAGCCAATAATAAGGACGATAGTGACTCTGATTTAGAGCTTTCCATGCTCTTGTCTCTGGAACCTGATTAGTCTAACTCATCCCCTGGAAGGATCTGAATCAGTCAGTCTTGGGAATTTATTGAGTATTCATCTGCTGGGCACCATTAGGATACAGAATTCAAAAAAAGAAAAAGGAAAGAAAGAGA
>NW_024349225.1:9762198-9762653 GCF_902729225.1 Pteropus medius
AAGGAAGGAAATGAACCAACAAAAACAACAAAGTTCCTTCCGTCAGGCCTTCTCTAGTCAGCGAGATACAGAGAGAGCCTACGAGCTGTTGGTCTGGCCGTAAAGGCCGGGAGGAGATTCCGCATGATAGGATCAGACTCCATGAAGACCTGGGCTTGACTAGGAGCCTTGGCCAAAATCAGATCCAGGATCAAGTTCTGTCACCTCCGTAAGACAAACCAGCTTTGCCAGCCTCTTATCCCCACAGGCCTGCTGTGGCAAATCAGGACTCTTTCAAGACTTTGCACGCGCCGTTCCCTCTGCCTAGAATGCTCTTCCCACCTTCTCCACTGGGCGGTCATTCATCTTTTCTTCCTTCTAAGCCCTAACGCATGTCACCTCTCTATGAAGCCATTTCTACCCTCCCAAGACAATTTTAGTCCATCCCACTTCTGTGTTCTTTGCGTGGATAAAAA